>NC_143027.1:82270000-82347500 GCF_057628025.1 Oncorhynchus mykiss
AAACAAGATTTCATAGCCTTAAAAGCCCCTTTAAAACAAAATGGATGCCCTAACGGTCTAATACAACGGTCCTTCAATACCACTTAGCTTCTAAGTCTTAGTCTGTTTTAGCACATAGCAACACCTAGGACTGCATTTCAGTGTGATACAAATGATCTGGTCTCTGCCTAAAGAGAGATCTAAAGAAGAGAGGAGATCAGTCAGGAAGTGGCTAGTTCCTGTGTGCCCTATTTATAAGCCAAGTGAACGGGGCTGCTTTCAAGAGCACAGGGGCTAGGTGAGAGTAGATACAACATAACATTACTGGGGCTAGGTGAGACTAGATACAACACAACATTACTGGGGCTAGGTGAGAGTAGATACAACACAACATTACTGGGGCTAGGTGAGAGTAGATACAACATAACATTACTGGGGCTAGGTGAGAGTAGATACAACACAACATTACTGGGGCTAGGTGAGGGTAGATACAACACAACATTACTGGGGCTAGGTGAGAGTAGATACAACACAACATTACTGGGGCTAGGTGAGAGTAGATACAACACAACATTACTGGAGCTAGGTGAGGGTAGATACAACACAACATTACTGGGGCTAGGTGTAAGTAGATACAACACAACATTACTGGGGCTAGGTGAGGGTAGATACAACACAACATTACTGGGGCTAGGTGAGAGTAGATACAACACAACATTACTGGGGCTAGGTGAGGGTAGATACAACACAACATTACTGGGGCTAGGTGAGGGTAGATACAACACAACATGACTGGGGCTAGGTGAGGGTAGATACAACACAACATTACTGGGGCTAGGTGTGAGTAGATACAGTGCCTTGTGAAAGTATTCGGCCCCCTTGAACTTTGCGACCTTTTGCCACATTTCAGGCTTCAAACATAAAGATATACAATTTTATTTTTTTGTGAAGAATCAACAACAAGTGGGACACAATCATGAAGTGGAACGACATTTATTGGATATTTTAAACTTTTTAACAAATCAAAAACTGAAAAATTGGGCGTGCAAAATTATTCGGCCCCTTAAGTTAATACTTTGTAGCGCCACCTTTTGCTGCGATTACAGCTGTAAGTCGCTTGGGGTATGTCTCTATCAGTTTTGCACATCGAGAGACTGACATTTTTTTCCATTCCTCCTTGCAAAACAGCTCGAGCTCAGTGAGGTTGGATGGAGAGCATTTGTGAACAGCAGTTTTCAGTTCTTTCCACAGATTCTCGATTGGATTCAGGTCTGGACTTTGACTCGGCCATTCTAACACCTGGATATGTTTATTTTTGAACCATTCCATTGTAGATTTTGCTTTATGTTTTGGATCATTGTCTTGTTGGAAGACAAATCTCCGTCCCAGTCTCAGGTCTTTTGCAGACTCCATCAGGTTTTCTTCCAGAATGGTCCTGTATTTGGCTCGATCCATCTTCCCATCAATTTTAACCATCTTCCCTGTCCCTGCTGAAGAAAAGCAGGCCCAAACCATGATGCTGCCACCACCATATTTGACAGTGGGGATGGTGTGTTCAGCTGTGTTGCTTTTACGCCAAACATAACGTTTTGCATTGTTGCCAAAAAGTTCAATTTTGGTTTCATCTGACCAGAGCACCTTCTTCCACATGTTTGGTGTGTCTCCCAGGTGGCTTGTGGCAAACTTTAAACAACACTTTTTATGGATATCTTTAAGAAATGGCTTTCTTCTTGCCACTCTTCCATAAAGGCCAGATTTGTGCAATATCCGACTGATTGTTGTCCTATGGACAGTCTCCCACCTCAGCTGTAGATCTCTGCAGTTCATCCAGAGTGATCATGGGCCTCTTGGCTGCATCTCTGATCAGTCTTCTCCTTGTATGAGCTGAAAGTTTAGAGGGACGGCCAGGTCTTGGTAGATTTGCAGTGGTCTGATACTCCTTCCATTTCAATATTATCGCTTGCACAGTGCTCCTTGGGATGTTTAAAGCTTGGGAAATCTTTTTGTATCCAAATCCGGCTTTAAACTTCTTCACAACAGTATCTCGGACCTGCCTGGTGTGTTCCTTGTTCTTCATGATGCTCTCTGCGCTTTTAACGGACCTCTGAGACTATCACAGTGCAGGTGCATTTATACGGAGACTTGATTACACACAGGTGGATTGTATTTATCATCATTAGTCATTTAGGTCAACATTGGATCATTCAGAGATCCTCACTGAACTTCTGGAGAGAGTTTGCTGCACTGAAAGTAAAGGGGCTGAATAATTTTGCCGCCCAATTTTTCAGTTTTTGATTTGTTAAAAAAGTTTTAAATATCCAATAAATGTTGTTCCACTTCATGATTGTGTCCCACTTGTTGTTGATTCTTCACAAAAAAATACAGTTTTATATCTTTATGTTTGAAGCCTGAAATGTGGCAAAAGGTCGCAAAGTTCAAGGGGGCCGAATACTTTCGCAAGGCACTGTACATAAACACAACCCACCTCATACATGATTACTACAACTACATAAACACAACCCACCTCATACATGATTACTACAACTACATAAACACAACCCACCTCATACATGATTACTACAACTACATAAACATGATTACTACAACTACATAAACACAACCCACCTCATACATGATTACTACAACTACATAACCACAACCCACCTCATACATGATTACTACAACTACATAAACATGATTACTACAACTACATAAACATGATTACTACAACTACATAAACATGATTACTACAACTACATAAACATGATTACTACAACTACATAAACATGATTACTACAACTACATAAACATGATTACTACAACTACATAAACATGATTACTACAACTACATAAACATGATTACTACAACTACATAAACATGATTACTACAACTACATAAACATGATTACTACAACTACATAAACATGATTACTACAACTACATAAACATGATTACTTCAAATGTCATCATGGTTTGATTGGCAAGGATTACAGAGGAAACCAATCTGTATCCATTCAAAACGTGGATTACAAAAAGTTGCAGGCTCTTCCGACATCCCCTAAGACTTAGGTCATTTTGAAGCATCCTTAAACGTATCATTAAAAAGTTTGATCGGGGGTTGTAAGTATTCAAGTAAATATCCTTGGGAAAGTGATGATGATCAATGTGGAATGTAAAAATACATTTTTAAGTACAAAAAGTACAATCAACCTCCATTTGCAGGAGAAAAGTGAAAGTTGAAAAAATTGCACTTAGCTAAATCTCAGCAGAACACTTGCATAAATATGCTGCATAGTCAGCCAGAATAAGAAAACACCTGTCGTCCTTCCAAGCTACTACTTTCCATCACCCTTAATCAATACATTTTCCCTACTTCTCCTTCATATTTAACAATCACCAGCTGTTTCTCTTGGCAGTATTCTCAGAATGTTTTGAGTCTTTTATACGCTTGGCCTGCCTGAGGAACTGGTCTGCTTTCCTCAGCTTCTCCATGGCTCTGGCTAGCAGCTCCTCCGGCGACCTGTCCTCCAGGCTATTGCCCCCCGCTAGGGCCGAGTTCTGCCCAACCTCGGTGCTCCCTTTGGGGACGACGCTCCCCAGGAGCTCCTCTGTATTTTCCAGCTTCAGGGCCACTTCATTTTCAAGATCTGTTAAGTTTTGAGGACCCACGGTGGCCTTTGTCACGGCCACGTCTGTGATTGGCTGTTTAATGTTTTCACCCAATGAGGCCTCAGAGAGGAGATCCCCCAAAGAGGTGGACATGAGCTTGGCTAAGGGTTTGAAGGGGATGGGGGGACAATGGGAGGCCTGACTGACCCTCACCTGGAGGAAGGTGGAGTGTAGGCCAGAGTGATTGTCCTGGGGGGTCTGGGTCGTAGAAGGGCAGTCCTCCACAGTGCTGGGTCCCAAGCTGCCGGGGGTTTCCGTGTCTCCGTCTTGACTCTCATCCATCAGCGCGTCCAGGCCAGCTTGGCTGCCCATTAGGGCAGCGGTGGAGGCTGCCAAAGTGTCCCTGCTCTCTGACCAATCTTCATCGACATCGATGTCCGAGTGTTGGCCGCTGTCGACTGACTTTTCCTCTTCACGCTCATTCTTCTTTTCCGGGGAGAGGTGGCAGGACACGGGGCTGGAGCAGGAGCTGTCTGGCTCAGGGTCACTCAGAGAGAGAACTACGACTGGGAACTCAGACATAGTCTCAACGACCACAGGAACTTTCAGGTCCTCTGTTTCTTCAGTCGGACTGGTTGTGGTCACCACGGCTGGTGTTGGTGAAGTGATAGAGTTGAGTTTCTCTCCTGGTGTGGTGGTGATGATGATGTTCTTGGTTTTGTCTGTCGCTTGGTTCTTAGGCTCGCTTAGGTGGACGTCTTGAGCCACCACCACTGCTTTGGGAGGAGGGAGGACGACAGGCTTCTTCTTTGTGGGAGGTCCGGGAGGGCCAGGGCTCTTTTTGATTGGCTCCGGTGTCTGAACTGACGGCGTTACTGTGAGTTGGGAAGACTTCATTGTCTGAGGTTCTTCATTGGGGGATATATCCACTCCACCACTAGGGGCAGACTCTTGTTCTTGAGCCATGGGCTTGGCAACTTTCTGCGTCTCTTCTTCTATGGTGGTGGTGGTGGTGACCTCTGTGTGGTCAGTCACAGAGGTTTCAACTTTGACCTCTAGTGGGGTCATGGGTGTTGTAAGCTGAGAGGAAGGAGACTCCTCCTCATCCTCAGCCCCCTCAAGGATACTGCTTTGTTGAACGTCAGATGCAATCGTTTCAGAACCCTCTTCCTCCTTCTCCTCTACTTCATCCTCTTCACCTTTCTTCCTCATCCCACTAGCCTCCTCTGTACTCTCCTGCACGGCTGTCTGAGTGGGCTTCTTGTCTTTGGATGGTGGGGTGGGCGGCCTGTGTTCCTGGCTGGATTGAGAGGCCTCGGCCAGGTTGTCTGTGGAGCCGCCGATTGGTTTGCCGGGATGGGTGGGCGGTGGTGCTGACTCGAAGCCCTGCTCTGGGCTGCCCTCAGGGCTGGTGTTCCTGGGGGGTTGGTCTCCGGCTGGAGCAGTGGGCTTGGCCTCTTTGGAGGGTGGCATGGGCGTCTTCAGGACCTTGGAATCAAATCAAATGTTATTTACTTAACATCTTTACATGGAAAGAAGAGGGTAAAACAACAAATGATAAGCACCTTTTTCTCAGGGCTGGTCTCCCCAGGTGGTTGGTTCTCGGCAGACACTGTGGGCTTGGCCTCTTTGGAGGGCGGCATAGGAGGCTTCAGGACCTGGACAAATGAATAACAATGTTTGTGTGTGCGTGTGTTCACCACAGACGTGTGTGTGGATGCGTTTGTACATGCGTACCACAGGAGGTTGGTGGCATCTTAATTGGGGAGGACGGGCTCTGGAGTGGAATGACTGGAATAGTATCAAATATAGCCATTATTATGAGCCGTCCTCCCCTCAGCAGCCTCCACTGATATGCATGTGCATGTGAAACAGAATATGTACTATAATGTTTTAAAAATGCAACCTTTTTCTCTGGGCTTCTGTCAGTGCTAGTCTCATCAGGGAGTTGGTCCCCTGCAGAAGCAGCAGCCGTCTCGGCCTCTTTGGAGGGCGGCATGGGGGGCTTCAGGACCTTCTGGGGACTGGGCTCCGTTTCAGATGGCAGACCTTCGTCAGGGCTCTGGGTGGTCTGACACTCCTCTGGGGCCTCGCTGGGTTTGGATGTGGGGGGCATCACAGACTTTTTGGGAGTCTCAGTGGTGTCTGTGGTGATCTGGTGTGTCCCGTTGGGGATGCTGGCATCCACCACGTCCAGGTCATGCCGGAGAATGCCGTCTGATGAGACGTTGGCAACCTGGAAGATGAGGGGAGGGGTTTAACAGACATCTTATTCCAATGAATTCTATAAACACATAGTACAACATGATGCATTTAGCAGCATCACACACTAGCACTAAGCACTATGTTGCAGATAACACACACACACGCACACACACACACACACACACACACACACACACACACACACACACACACACACACACACACACACACACACACACACACACACACAGACACACACACACCTCTTTCATGTGTATCCTGGTCGGTGGTCTTCTGTTACGGTTTCCTTTCGGCCTTGTGCGTGTTGCGTGCTCCAACTGACTGGTCTCATCTACCTTCACCTGGGACAAAACAAAAAGGAATGGTTTGATATTGGAGCACTGGAACACGAGTGTCGAACACCACTGGTTTCTAGGGGTTCCAAACATGTCTTGTTCCTGGGATTGTAATAAAGATAGTGCTTATACTAACCTGGTCCTAGATCCTGTTTGGAATGAGTTGGCAAGACAACACAAACCGATCTGGGACCAGGCTATGCGTATACCACACTGGTTACGAAACATGCTTTTCAGCATTAAGGAAAACACTTCACCTCGTCAAATATCTTATTCTTTGCTCTGTTGATGCCATCACTAAAGGCCTTAATCCAAGCCTCCTTCTCCTCCAGGTTCTGAGCCTGGAACTTGACATCATGGACCTGGGAACCAGGAGAACACAGAGCTTAGAACATTAGAACAAAGGCACAGAACCTGGAGAGCTGTCAATCATTCCTTAATTACTATTAAACCTAGAATGAAAAGAAAACACTGTCACTAACCAAGGTGCTGTAATCAAACAGCAAACGCCAAAGAATGTATGTTAATTGTGCCATTTAGTTCTCCGCCTAAACAACTTGGATTCCACCACTGACGTAATAATTAGAAACAGGGAATTATGAATACATTGCTGAGTGCCAACCTTAGAATAGCGCTGGATATAACTACATAATCCAATACTACACAATTCCTATCAAACATTTTCAACAGAGAATTCTTGCTGTCAAATAAATGTCAAAACCAGGAAAGAGGAAAAAAACAGATCGACAAAACCACTGTTCAAAACTAGGGCCAGAATGGAGAATAGAATTTAGATTAAGGATCATAAAGGTCTGAATCTACAAAACCACTGTTCAAAACTAGGGCCAGAGTGGAGAATAGAATTTAGATTAAGGATCATAAAGGTCTGAATCTACAAAACCACTGTTCAAAACTAGGGCCAGAGTGAAGAATAGAATTTAGATTAAGGATCATAAAGGTCTGAATCTACAAAACCACTGTTCAAAACTAGGGCCAGAATGGAGAATAGAATTTAGATTAAGGATCATAAAGGTCTGAATCTACAAAACCACTGTTCAAAACTAGGGCCAGAATGGAGAATAGAATTTAGATTAAGGATCAGAAAGGTCTGAATCTACAAAACCACTGTTCAAAACTAGGGCCAGGAAGGAGAATAGAATTTAGATTAAGGATCAGAAAGGTCTGAATCTACAAAACCACTGTACAAAACTAGGGCCAGAGTGAAGAATAGAATTTAGATTAAGGATCAGAAAGGTCTGAATCTACAAAACCACTGTTCAAAACTAGGGCCAGAATGGAGAATAGAATTTAGATTAAGGATCAGAAAGGTCTGAATCTACAAAACCACTGTTCAAAACTAGGGCCAGGAAGGAGAATAGAATTTAGATTAAGGATCAGAAAGGTCTGAATCTACAAAACCACTGTACAAAACAGTCCCACAGTGGAGTTAAGAAACTAGGGCCAGTATGGAGAATAGAATTGAGATTACGTACCAGAAAGGGCTGAATCTAATAAACCACTGTACAAAACTGTGGAGTTAAGAAACTAGGGCCAGGGTGGAGAATAGAATTGAGATTACGTACCAGAAAGGGCTGAATCTAAGAAACCACTGTACAAAACTGCGGAGTTAAGAAACTAGGGCCAGGGTGGAGAATAGAATAGAAAATAATCAAATAAGTAAGAATAGGACAGAAAGGACATACATTCTATTCTATTCAGAGCACTGAGTACAACAGATTAGAGCGAGAAACTAAAAGCTCTGCCTCGGTGGCAGTTCTGGGACATGCACTGGCTGAACTAGTCTGAAGACCATCTTTGTTCCTTTTGACATACCTTCTACTGAGGCCAAGCCAGAGAGCTAAACAGGGTTACCAGGGAGGGAGTGCAGGGGCATCCAAGTAGCTCTTAACATCCTGGTCAAACCCTCTCTGTCCATTCACACTGAATGACAACAGCGCCAACTCAAAACTACAATATTGTATCTTTAGAAGCTAAACTACAAATAGCTTTTAAAGCGCCATAAAACAGCTGTGTAAATGCAATGCATCACAGAACATGCAAATATCCACAGCTTTGAGCAGAAATGATGACAAATGTTTTACATAGACGTTTCTTTGTTAGTGTTTGTGGACTTTGGAGTCTGTATTACAGGGGTGTCTGTTGTGAATGTTAAATAGGTTTCTACTTTCTACGGGCCAAAAGCTGACTGTTGTTCCATCCAGACCTGGGTTCAACTACTATTTGAAATATTTAAAATAATTTGAGCCGTTTGAGTCGGCCTGGTGCAGAGTGCCAGGTGGGAAGGGTTTGCTCTTCACTATTGGTTCCATGGCAACAGGCAATGGAACCAAGCACATATCAAATATTTGAAAGTATTTCAAATAGAATTTGAACCCAGGTCTGGTTCCATCCGCTCAGCATTGAGCTCTCTGCTGTTTCAGGTGACCCGGCGACCAGACAGAGACCGAAATAAAAGTTGGCAAACCAAATGCGTGGAAAGCCCTTTGGTTTGTCTTGAGAGTGCTAGGGCCAGCACAACCAACTGCTTACTTCACACAATTCTCCCTGATAAAAACCTCCTCCCTAAAGAAACCAAAACCAAACAGGAAACTAGAGTGCACAAAAACAATAAGTAGGTTGCATCCTGGAATATGTTGATTTAAGAAATACACAAATACTAAAGTGTCTCCCGGGACAGTGTGGGTGTGTGTATGTATGTGTGTGTGTGTGTGTATGTATGTGTGTCTGTGTGTGTGTGTGTGTGTGTGTGTGTGTGTGTGTGTGTGTGTGTGTGTGTGTGTGTGTGTGTGTGTGTGTGTGTGTGTGTGTGTGTGTGTGTGTGTGTGGTGGTGGGGGGGGGGGGCGGTGGCAGTGGGACAAATATTTCGCACCATAACAACAAATGCGTCGAACCACAGCAAGCATTATTAACGCGTCTCCTTAGTTTCATTATCTTCAGGGTTCCCCACTGACTAAATCTTCCAGCGACATAATGAAAGTTCACAGATGTTTACTTTTGTTCCTCTTTGTTTGTTTTTGTAAAAACTTTATTTATACAGCCTATTGTTCAAGTGGTGTGCTTGGTGTTCATGAAGGAGGTGTGGCATCCGGTGTCTTGCTAGGGCCCAGTATATGTAAGACCCGTGTAGTGATGCTTAACAACGTCTATCTAGCCTCCAAAACCAACCCCAGCAGAATTACATGTAGACGTTCTCTATTGTCTGGTGCAGTGTGGGACTTTCTCTATTTTTGTCATGTACTGTCATGTTGTGTCTTGTCTCTGTCCTTTCCCTTCACCCTGTCTCCCTCTGCTGGTCGTTGTTAGGTTACCTTTTCTCCCCCGCTTTCCCCCAGCTGTTCCTTGTCTCCTCTTGACTACCTCGTCACCCCTTCTCCCACCTGTTCCCCTTTTCCCTCTGATTAGGTCCCTATATCTCTTTCTGTTTTTGTTCCTGTCCTTGTCGGATTCTTGTTTGTTGTGTTTCATGCCTGAACCAGACTGTCGTCATGTTTGCTGTAACCATGTCTTGTCCTGTCGGAATCTGCCGGTCCGTCTGAGCCTACCTATGTTTGGTAATTAAAGAAGCTCTGTTTAAGTTAATTCGCTTTTGGGTCCTCATTCACGCACCGTAACAGAAGAATCCGACCAAGAATGGACCCAGCGACTTCGGATCCTCTCCACTCAGCCGTCGGGATCCAGGGAGCGATGCTAGGCAGACACGAGCAGGAAGTGTCTGCTGCTCGACATGCCGTTGAGACCCTGGCCACCCAAGTCTCCAACCTCACAGAACAGGTTCACCATCTCCGCCTCGATCCACCGGCCACTTCCAGGGCTTTCGAATCTCCGGAGCCCAGAATCAATAACCCGCCGTGTTACTCTGGGGAGCCCACTGAATGCCGCTCGTTCCTCACCCAGTGTGATATTGTGTTTTCTCTCCAGCCCAACACTTACTCCAGGAGCACTGCTCGTGTCGCCTACGTCATATCTCTCCTTATTGGACGGGCTCGTGAGTGGGGCACGGCAATCTGGGAGGCAAGGGCTGAGTGTACTAACCAGTATCAGGACTTTAAGGAGGAGATGATACGGGTTTTTGATCGATCTGTTTTTGGGGAGGAGGCTTCCAGGGCCCTGTCTTCCCTATGTCAAGGTAATCGATCCATAACAGACTACTCTATTGAGTTTCGCACTCTTGCTGCCTCCAGTGGCTGGAACGAGCCGGCCTTGCTCGCTCGTCTTCTGGAGGGTCTCCGCGCAGAGGTAAAGGATGAGATTCTCTCCCGGGAGGTTCCTTCCAGCGTGGATTCCTTGATTGAACTCGCTATTCGCATTGAGCGACGGGTTGATCTTCGTCACCGAGCTCGTGGAAAGGAGCTCGCGCTCTCCGTCGCCCCCCTCTCCGCATCACTACCATCTTCCTCTGCCGGCTCGGGTGCTGAGCCCATGCAGCTGGGAGGTATCCGCATCTCGACTAAGGAGAGGGAACGGAGAATCACCAACCGCCTCTGTCTCTATTGCGGTTCCGCTGGTCATTTTGTCACTTCATGTCCAGTAAAAGGCCAGAGCTCGTCAGTAAGCGGAGGGCTACTGGTGAGCGCTACTACTCCTGTCTCTCCTTCAAGATCCTGCACTACCTTGTCGGTCCATCTACGCTGGACCGGTTCGTCAGCTTCCTGCAGTGCCTTAATAGACTCTGGGGCGGAGGGCTGTTTTATGGACGAGACCTGGGCTCGGGAACATGACATTCCTCTCAGACAGTTAAAGGAGCCCACGGCCTTGTTCGCCCTGGATGGTAGTCCTCTCCCCAGGATTCAGCGTGAGACGCTACCTTTAACCCTCACTGTTTCTGGTAATCATAGTGAAACCATTTCTTTTTTAATTTTTCGTTCACCTTTTACACCTGTTGTTTTGGGCCATCCCTGGCTAGTTTGTCATAATCCTTCCATTAATTGGTCTAGTAATTCTATCCTCTCCTGGAACGTCTCTTGTCATGTGAAATGTTTAATGTCTGCTATCCCTCCTGTTTCCTCTGTCTCTTCTTCACAGGAGGAGCCTGGTGATTTGACAGGGGTGCCGGAGGAATATCACGATCTGCGCACGGTGTTCAGTCGGTCCAGGGCCACCTCTCTTCCTCCACACCGGTCGTATGATTGTAGTATTGATCTCCTTCCGGGAACCACCCCCCCCGGGGTAGACTATACTCTCTGTCGGCTCCCGAACGTAAGGCTCTCGAAGATTATTTGTCTGTAGCTCTTGACGCCGGTACCATAGTCCCCTCCTCCTCTCCCGCCGGAGCGGGGGTTTTTTTTGTCAAGAAGAAGGACGGGTCTCTGCGCCCCTGCATAGATTATCGAGGGCTGAATGACATAACAGTGAAGAATCGTTATCCGCTTCCTCTTATGTCTTCAGCCTTCGAGATCCTGCAGGGAGCCAGGTTTTTCACTAAGTTGGACCTTCGTAACGCTTACCATCTCGTGCGCATCAGGGAGGGGGACGAGTGGAAGACGGCGTTTAACACTCCGTTAGGGCACTTTGAATACCGGGTTCTTCCTTTCGGCCTCGCTAACGCTCCAGCTGTCTTTCAGGCATTAGTCAATGATGTCCTGAGAGACATGCTGAACATCTTTGTTTTCGTTTACCTTGACGATATCCTGATTTTTTCACCGTCACTCCAGATTCATGTTCAGCACGTTCGACGTGTCCTCCAGCGCCTTTTAGAGAATTGTCTTTTTGTGAAGGCTGAGAAGTGCACTTTTCATGCCTCCTCCGTCACATTTCTCGGTTCTGTTATTTCCGCTGAAGGCATTAAGATGGATCCCGCTAAGGTCCAAGCTGTCATTGATTGGCCCGTCCCTAAGTCACGCGTCGAGCTGCAGCGCTTTCTCGGCTTCGCGAACTTCTATCGTCGTTTCATCCGTAATTTCGGTCAGGTGGCAGCTCCTCTCACAGCCCTTACTTCTGTCAAGACGTGCTTTAAGTGGTCCGTTTCCGCCCAGGGAGCTTTTGATCTCCTCAAGAATCGTTTTACATCCGCTCCTATCCTTGTTACACCTGACGTCTCTAGACAGTTCGTTGTCGAGGTTGACGCGTCAGAGGTGGGCGTGGGAGCCATTCTTTCTCAGCGCTCCCTCTCTGACGACAAGGTCCACCCATGCGCGTATTTTTCTCATCGCCTGTCGCCGTCGGAACGTAACTATGATGTGGGTAACCGCGAACTGCTCGCCATCCGGTTAGCCCTAGGCGAATGGCGACAGTGGTTGGAGGGGGCGACCGTTCCTTTTGTCGTTTGGACTGACCATAGGAACCTTGAGTACATCCGTTCTGCCAAACGACTTAATGCGCGTCAGGCGCGTTGGGCGCTGTTTTTCGCTCGTTTCGAGTTCGTGATTTCTTATCGTCCGGGCTCTAAGAACACCAAGCCTGATGCTTTGTCTCGTCTCTTCAGTTCTTCAGTAGCCTCCACTGACCCCGAGGGGATTCTCCCTGAGGGGCGTGTTGTCGGGTTGACTGTCTGGGGAATTGAGAGGCAGGTAAAACAAGCGCTCACTCACACTCCGTCGCCGCGCGCTTGTCCTAGGAACCTTCTTTTCGTTCCCGTTCCTACTCGTCTGGCCGTTCTTCAGTGGGCTCACTCTGCCAAGTTAGCCGGCCACCCTGGCGTTCGGGGTACGCTTGCTTCCATTCGCCAGCGTTTTTGGTGGCCCACCCGGGAGCATGACACGCGTCGTTTCGTGGCTGCTTGTTCGGTCTGCGCGCAGACTAAGTCCGGTAACTCTCCTCCTGCCGGCCGTCTCAGGCCGCTTCCTATTCCCTCTCGACCGTGGTCTCACATCGCCTTAGATTTTGTCACCGGACTGCCTTCGTCAGCGGGGAAGACTGTTATTCTTACGGTTGTCGATAGGTTCTCTAAGGCGGCTCATTTCATTCCCCTTGCTAAGCTTCCTTCTGCTAAAGAGACGGCACAAATCATCATCGAGAATGTTTTCAGAATTCATGGCCTTCCGTCAGACGTCGTTTCGGACAGAGGTCCGCAATTCACGTCTCAATTTTGGAGGGAGTTTTGCCGTTTGATTGGGGCTTCAGTCAGTCTCTCTTCCGGCTTTCATCCCCAGTCTAACGGTCAAGCAGAACGGGCCAATCAGACTATTGGTCGCATCTTACGCAGTCTTTCTTTTCGCAACCCTGCGTCTTGGTCAGAACAGCTCCCCTGGGCAGAATACGCCCACAACTCGCTTCCTTCGTCTGCGACCGGGCTATCTCCTTTTCAGAGTAGCCTCGGGTACCAGCCTCCGCTGTTCTCATCTCAGTTCGCCGAGTCCAGCGTCCCCTCCGCTCAGGCTTTTGTCCAACGTTGCGAGCGCACCTGGAAGAGGGTCAGGTCTGCACTTTGCCGTTATAGGACGCAGACTGTGAGGGCTGCTAATAAGCGTAGAACTAAGAGTCCTAGATATTGTCGCGGTCAGAGAGTTTGGCTCTCCACTCAGAACCTTCCCCTTAAGACGGCTTCTCGCAAGTTGACCCCGCGGTTCATTGGTCCGTTCCGTATTTCTCGGGTCATTAATCCCGTCGCAGTTCGACTTCTTCTTCCGCGATACCTTCGTCGCGTCCACCCGGTCTTCCATGTCTCCTGCATCAAGCCCGTCCTTTGCGCCCCCGCTCGTCTTCCCCCCCCCCCCCCCATCCTTGTCGAGGGCGCACCCATCTACAGGGTCCGTAGAATTTTGGACATGCGTCCTCGGGGCCGTGGTCACCAGTACCTCGTTGATTGGGAGGGGTACGGTCCTGAGGAGAGGAGTTGGGTTCCCTCTCGGGACGTGCTGGACCGTGCGCTGATCGAGGATTTCCTCCGTTGCCGCCAGGTTTCCTCCTCGAGTGCGCCAGGAGGCGCTCGGTGAGTGGGGGGGTACTGTCATGTACTGTCATGTTGTGTCTTGTCTCTGTCCTTTCCCTTCACCCTGTCTCCCTCTGCTGGTCGTTGTTAGGTTACCTTTTCTCCCCCGCTTTCCCCCAGCTGTTCCTTGTCTCCTCTTGACTACCTCGTCACCCCTTCTCCCACCTGTTCCCCTTTTCCCTCTGATTAGGTCCCTATATCTCTTTCTGTTTTTGTTCCTGTCCTTGTCGGATTCTTGTTTGTTGTGTTTCATGCCTGAACCAGACTGTCGTCATGTTTGCTGTAACCATGTCTTGTCCTGTCGGAATCTGCCGGTCCGTCTGAGCCTACCTATGTTTGGTAATTAAAGAAGCTCTGTTTAAGTTAATTCGCTTTTGGGTCCTCATTCACGCACCGTAACAATTTTATCAAGTTTATTATGTTTGTTTGCACCCTGCTGACATTTTTGAGTGCATGTCAGATATATTCATACTACATACAGACCAACATAGCCTCCTGACTCTAGGAAGTGTGTCAAAACCCAGTTTAAATCCCAGTACCAGAGTCAGAACCACAGAGAACCTGACGTGTTCAGTGTTTAATGGGAGTGTACAGGCCAGCATATAGTTCAACTCCAAAAGTCTTTCCAAGCTGTTGAGGGCTGCTGCATTAAAATAAAGCTGTGGGCTAAGCAGTCTGACTCACACTCCTCTCCTGCCTGGTCACTGTATTTAGGACAGGGGAAAAAGTGACACACACACACACACACACACACACACACAGACCCCCCTTCCTCTGACATCTGCTCAAGTTGTGGCGTTGGCCAGTCTCCTCATTTGTTAGTAATACATTCTATTTCACCACTTTGGAATCTTCCACATTTCTTGAGACTTTTTCCACTGTCCTTGATCTGGGCCAAGGGGACCTCAGCTCCACCTGCACACATTCATACAGTCCTAAATGCTTTCAATATGAAATAGGCCCTCCTGTATCAGTCCATCCATTCCCTCTTGTATCAGTCCATCCATTCCCTCCTGTATCAGTCCATCCATTCCCTCCTGCATCAGTCCATCCATTCCCTCCTGCATCAGTCCATCCATTCCCTCCTGCATCAGTCCATCCATTCCCTCTTGTATCAGTCCATCCATTCCCTCCTGTATCAGTCCATCCATTCCCTCCTGTATCAGTCCATCCATTCCCTCCTGTATCAGTCCATCCATTCCCTCCTGTATCAGTCCATCCATTCCCTCCTGCATCAGTCCATCCATTCCCTCTTGTATCAGTCCATCCATTCCCTCCTGTATCAGTCCATCCATTCCCTCCTGTATCAGTCCATCCATTCCCTTACCATCTGAAATCTCCAACTTCTCAAATTCAGGGGTTATGATGAAGAGTGACCCAGAACTGTGTGTGTGTGTGTGCATGTGTGTTAATGTGTGTGTGTATCTCATAATCACACAGTCAGTAACACATAGGAGGGACTGGGGCTTTAACCTATAGGAGGGACTGGGGCTTTAACCTATAGGAGGGACTGGGGCTTTAACCCATAGGAGGGACAGGAGCTTTACCCCGATAGCTGGGACTGGGGCTTTAACCCAGAGGAGGGACTGGGGCTTTAACCCATAGGAGGGACTGGGGCTTTAAAGTATAGGAAGGACTGGGGCTTTAACCCATAGGAGGGACTGGGGCTTTAAAGTATAGGAAGGACTGGGGCTTTAACCCATTGGAGGGACTGGGGCTTTAACCCATAGGAGGGACTGGGGCTTTAACTTATAGGAGGGACAGGAGCTTTACCCCGATAGCTGGGACTGGGGCTTTAACCCATAGGAGGGACTGGGGCTTTAACCCAGAGGAGGGACTGGGGCTTTAACCCAGAGGAGGGACTGGGGCTTTAACCCATAGGAGGGACTGGGGCTTTAACCCATAACAGATGCTGGATCTGATCCATTTCCTCTGGTGATGAAGAGTTGAGGCCTACATACCAACCAGGTCTGGTTTAGCAATACACCCCTGTCATCGCTCATGGATTTCGACTGTAGTAAGCACAAGGTTGGGGTCAATTCCATTTCAATTTAGTCTCATTACTTTTGTATTGTGGACAATTGGAATGAAGTAGGATTTTCCGTTTACTTCCTGAATTTAAATGGAATTGACCTGAACCCTGCTGTTTAGCATGTTTGCCTTGAAACCAGGCAGGCAGGCAGACAGACAGACAGACAGAGACAGACAGACAGACAGACAGACAGACAGACAGACAGACAGACAGACAGACAGACTCTTCAAAGACAACCTCTTCTATGGCCGGCCTGTTAGCATACTGCATCCACCTCTGTGAAGCCTCAAGGCCTTGAAAGCCCATAATTACACTCTCTGGCCGCGTTGATAATCACTGAGCAGTGGTGCCACACTGCAGTCTCAGAGAGAGAAAGACCAAACCTGCTGACTTCAAGGGTAAGAGCTTGTCACCTTTCCAAGCGAGAAAATTGTTTTTAAAGTTTTTAAACTTTAACATTTCAGAATCTACAGTTTAGTGTCTAAAGTTTAGTTGAGTGAATTAGCACAAAGCTTTATACACACTGAAGACAAGCTGGAGACTAACTAAGATATTGAATGAAGGGTCTTAGTTATATGATACTTTAGTCCAGACCAGTTTGTCAGTTTCTTTCATACCATGGAGCAGCAAGCTTTGGACCAACTCTGACCTGGAACACCTACTGATTTTTTTCTATTTCACCTCCACTCCCACTTTTCAGAGGTCAACTTGACCTCTTGAATTAAAACAATCACTTGAGAATTGACTAAATCTCTGTGAGCTGACTATCTGACTGACCGGTCAGCATTCTTCCATGGGCCAGCGCCGGTCTACAGATTGGAGGTTGAGAAACACGTTGCCAGGACGACTGACAGTCCAACTCATTTCCCAGATCGCTCTCCTTTGTGTCCGTTAAGAAATAGCTCAAGACAAGCCTTGCTGATGATGACATCACTATGTGACAGCATCTGTCTTCTGAGTTTCAACCATAGAATGTGAGTCAGTAGAACAGACATTTCCATTCAAATTGACATTTGGAATGTTTGAATAATTGATGCATTGCACATGTATGAGGAGCTTTGTCCGTTTGATCAATTTCTCATTCTATGGTTTTCTCATCACAGGCCAACATTACATATGGCTGTTTCATTTACAGTAATGCTCCTGACATAAATGAACCTCTGGGAGTAGACCTGGGTTTTAGCTGTGCTTGATTGAGCTTTCCTGGTACAATGGAAACAATGGAACATTCCCAAAAGTGCAATCCCCGCTCATCTGGCAATCCTGGGTTTCAAATATTATTTGTTTTCTTTCAAAAACGTTAAGAGTTTGATCAAAAACTAGTCTTGGTTTTGATCAAACTCTTAACGTTTTTGAAAGAAAACAAATAATATTTGAAACCCAGGTTTGTCAAGCAAACAGACAGACCTTTTGATTCAGAGATTCAGAGACATGTCTCTCTGCTCGCTTACAAGGTTGTGAAATAGTGCTCACCTTATTCCCTGATTTGGCCGCTCGTATCAACACCAGTCTATTCTTCTTCGTGAAGGCGCTCCTCAACTCGTGACACTTATCGTAGTTTTCCAGGTCCACTTTCTCCAAGTAGGTCGCAAGGTCCTGCACCAAACAGGCAGAACGTTGTTTACTCTAAAGGGCAAATTGCACCTTTAATTAACTGACGTTCTATTCCAGAAGAACGTGTGTGTGTTTAATGTTTATAAATCTGCCAGGTGGAAATTGAAGGACTACTGAGTGTTTATGGAAATAGTTATTAAAAGTGAAAGAGAACAGTACATCATCTGACAGACATGCATACAATGCATTGATACAGGATATCATCTGACAGACATGCATAAAATGCATCGATACAGGATATCATCTGACAGACATGCATAAAATGCATTGATATAGGATATCATCTGACAGACATGCATACAATGCATTGATACAGGATATAATCTGACAGACATGCATAAAATGCATTGATACAGGCTATAATCTGACAGACATGCATAAAATGCATTGATACAGGATATAATCTGACAGACATGCATAAAATGCATTGATACAGGATATCATCTGACAGACATGCATAAAATGCATTGATACAGGCTATAATCTGACAGACATGCATAAAATGCATTGATACAGGATATCATCTGACAGACATGCATAAAATGCATTGATACAGGCTATAATCTGACAGACATGCATAAAATGCATTGATACAGGATATCATCTGACAGACATGCAATAAAATGCATTGATACAGGATATCATAATGAATGTAGTAACATCACAACATTCATTTCAGCAATTGTAGCTTTATGTTTAATATTATTATTATTTTCACTTGTGTCCTGCAGAGTTGGGGTCAATTCTATTCCAATTCCAATACTATTTTTCTAATTGCCTTTCAATAATTATTCTAGGACTGTCTGGGAGTGTTCTGAGTGAGTAGGGGAAAACTGAAAAATTGCTGTTATTGGCAGTGAGGTTTGGAACTCTCCTTCTTATTGGTCTATTAACTCATTTACCACCTGGTGATGTCACCGGGCAGGCCAAGACTCCATCCCAACTAAACAGGCTGATATTTCAGGCGGTCTTTTCAAACAGTCATTATCATAATTTCACAGTATTATTCCAACCTCATAGTGTGTAAATATATCTTAAACACAGGGACATCTGCACTGGGCCTTTAATAGTTTATAGAAATGTAGCGTACCTCATTCTCGTACACCACAAGCTCCGTCCTCTCCACCTGGATGTAGCGGTCCTTATAGCTGGCCAGGAATCTGCCTGAGGCCTTTTTCACCCAACCGGCCTTCCATGTGGACATGGTCTCTTTGGACCTGGTGGGGTCCTCGTTGGGCCTGGTGGGGTCCTCTTTCACTTCCTGGGAGGACAACAGCGGAAGGAAATCAGAGTCGCACACAGCAAACTTACACTCGAGGCTATGTCTCAATACTCTTTCCTCCTTCCCTTCATCATCACTTACAGGTGAGTGAGAGGGCAAAGTGTGTTTCCATTATGTAGGCTATGGTTATAGTATTTCCTGTATGGTATGGTCTGTTCATAATATCAGTGGTTGTTTAGGAAAAGAGACACGGAGGGAGAGCTAGTCATAAGGATTGGAACGTGGCCTAATTAAACCTAAAATGTGTCTAGTAAGTATTAGAGCATGTTTCTCTTCATACTCTTGCTACATTTCTTGTGCTGTGTCTGGCTCAAAACGAAGTGACTTTGTATGAGTTTTGTAAACGCCTGAAACCTGACTTCTCAATAGGCCCCGCTGTGGCACTGCAGAGAGCTGTGACACTCAGTAAGTCCAAGGGCACTGCAAGCTGTAGGAGAACTGACACTATAGTGGTTAATGATGACACTTGAGGCATGTGCAGCTAAGTTAACACCGACAACTCTTATTTAGTAACAGTTAATTACATTTTTACACTCCCGCTACCTCTTCCTCCTCTGCTGCTCTGTTTCTCACCTCAGAAAAACACTTATTTCTAGGCAGTTCGCTCTTTTCTCTCTCTGCTCTCAGGTGTTTTTTCTTAGTATCACATTTCAGCTTAGTATCAGTTTCCTATTCTGTACACTGAGGTCACGTAAGGAGGCCATCTTTTGTCTTTCTGTCTACATTGAGTGGAGCATGTGTACTACATCAAATGACATTACTTGATTTGGGTAAAGATACACTTAAATTAAAAAACAGCACCATACAAATCAACATGCAGAAAGTAGGTATAAAGTATTGTAAAAGTAGTAAACTTCTTCCAAGCGGCTGAAAGAAAAACATCCCCATAATAAAATATTATTTATTTACATCTCAAAACATTTGAAGTTAGGAACTGAAATACAAAAGTGAAATGATCAAATCACAAGGGGTTCTTTGAGTTGTGTTATTCGGAAAAGACTTCCCAGGGTCCGGTTTCCCAAAAGCATGTTACGTAGAGGTCGACCGATTAATCGGAATGGCCGATTAATTAAGGCCGATTTCAAGTTTTCATAACAATCGGAAATTGGTATGTTTGGACACCGACTTGGCTGATTATTATTATTATTTTTTACACCTTTATGTAACTAGGCAAGACAGTTAAGAACACATTCTTATTTTCAATGATGACCTAGGAACAGTGGGTTAACTGCCTTGTTCAGGGGCAGAACGACAGATTTTTACCTTGTCAGCTCTGGGATTCAATCTTGCAACCTTACGGTTAACTAGTCCAACGCTCTAACCACCTGACTCACGAGGAGCCCGCCTGTTACGCGAATGCAGTAAGAAGCCAAGGTAAGTTGCTAGCTAGCATTAAACTTATCTTATAAAAAACAATTAGTCAATCAATCATAATCACTAGTTAACTACACATGGTTAATGATATTACTAGTTTATCTAGTGTGTCCTGCGTTGCATATTAATTGATGCGGTGCGCATTCGCGAAAAAGAACTGTCGTTGCTCCAACGTGTACCTAACCATAAACATCAATGCCTTTCTTAAAATCAATACACAAGTATATATTTTTAAACCTGCATATTTAGTTAATATTGCCTGCTAACATGAATTTATTTTAACTAGGGAAAATGTGTCACTTCTCTTGCAACATAGTCAGGGTATATGCAGCATTTGGGCTGCCAGGCTCGTTGCAAACTGTATGAAGACTATTTCTTCCTAACAAAGACAGCCAAACGGGAGGATGATTTAACAAAAGCGCATTTGCGAAAAAAAGCACAATCGTTGCACGACTGTACCTGACCATAAACATCAATGCCTTTCTTAAAATCAATACACAGAAGTATATATTTTTAAACCTGCATATTTAGCGTAAAGAAATCCAGGATAGCAGGCAATATTAACCAGGTGAAATTGTGTCACTTCTCTTGCGTTCATTGCACACAGAGTCAGGGTATATGCAACCGTTTGGGCCGCCTGGCTTGTTGCAAACTAATTTGCCAGAATTTTACGTAATTATGACATAACATTGAAGGTTGTGCAATGTAACAGCAATATGTAGACTTATGGATGACACCCGTTAGATAAAATACGGTTCCGTATTTCACTGAAAGAATAAACGTTTGGTTTTCGAGACGATAGTTTCCGGACTCGACCATATTAATGACCTAAGGCTCGTATTTCTGTGTGTTATTATGTTATAATTAAGGCAGACTCTATTTTCTGTATACATCAATGATGTTGCTCTTTTTTTTTGTGTGTGAATTTTTTACCCCTTTTTCTCCCCAATTTCGTGCTATGCAATTGTTGTAGTAGCTACTATCTTGTCTCATTGCTACAACTCCCGTACAGGCTCAGGAGAGACGAAGGCTGAATGTCATGCATCCTCCGATACACAACCCAACCAGCCATACTGCTTCTTAACACAGCGTGCATCCAACCCGGACCAATGTGCCGGAAGCTACACCGTGCACCTAGCTCGCACCCATGGCCCGCCACAGGAGTCGCTGGTGCGCGATGAGGCAAGGAGATCCCTACCGACCAATCCCTCCCTAACCCGGACAACGCTAGGCCAATTGTGCGTCGCCCCACGGACCTCCCGGTCGCGGCCGGTTACGACAGAGCCTGGGCGCGAACCCAGGGACTCTGATGGCACAGCTGGCGCTGCAGTACAGCGCCCTTGACCACTGCGCCACCCGGGAGGCCAATGATGTTGCTTTTGCTGCTGGTGATTCTCTGATCCACCTCTACGCAGACGACACCATTCTATATACTTCTGGCCCTTCCTTGGACACTGTGTTAACTAACCTCCAGCCGAGCTTCAATGCCATACAACTCTCCTTCCGTGGCCTCCAAATGCTCTTAAACGCAAATAAAACTAAATGCATGCTATTCAAACGATCACTGCCCGCACCTACCCGCCCGTCCAGCATCACTACTCTGGACGACTCTGACTTAGAATATGTGGACAACTACAAATACCTTTGTGTCTGGTTAGACTGTAAACTCTCCTTCCAGACTCACATTAAGCATCTCCAATCCAAAATGAAATCTAGAATCGGCTTCCTATATCGCAACAAAGCGACAAAGCGAGTGAAGCAAATCCTTCACTCATGCTGCCAAACATACCCTCGTAAAACTGACCATCCTACCGATCCTCGACTTCGGTGATGTCATCTATAAAATAGCCCACAACACTCTACTCAACAAACTGGATGCAGTCTATCACAGTGCCATCCGTTTTGTCACCAAAGCCCCATACACTACCCACCATTGTGACCTGTACACTCTCGTTGGTTGGCCCTCGCATCATACTCCATGCCAAATCCATTGGCTACAGGTTATCTACAAGTCTCTGCTACGTAAAGCCTGGCCTTATCTCAGCTCACTGGTCACCATAGCAGCACCCACTCGTAGCACGCGCTCCAGCAGATATATCTCACTGGTCACCCCCAAAGCCAATTCCTCCTTTGGCCGCCTTTCCTTCCAGTTCTCTGCTGCCAATGACTGAAACGAATTACAAAAATCTCTGAAGCTGGAGACTCACATCTCCCTCACTAGCTTTAAGCACCAGCTGTCAGAGCAGCTCACAGATCACTGCACCTGTACATAGCCCATCTGTAAACAGCCTACCTACCTCATCCCCATACTGGTATTTATTTATTTATCTTGCTCCTTTGCACCCCAGTATCTCTACCTGCACATTCATCTTCTGCCAATCTACCATTCCAGTGTTTAATTGCTATATTGTAATTACTTCGCTACCATGGCCTATTTATTTCCTTAACTTACCTTTTTTGCACTCACTGTATATAGACTTTTTGTTTTCTTTTGTTCTACTGTATTATTGACTGTATGTTTTGTTTATTCCATGTGTAACTCTGTGTTGTATGTGTCGAATTGCTATGCTTTATCTTGGCCAGGTCGCAGTTGCAAATGAGAACTTGTTCTCAACTAGCCTACCTGGTTAAATAAAGGTGAAATAAAAATTAAATAAAAAAGTATATGATTTGATAGAGCAGTCTGACTGAGCGATGGTAGGCAGCAGCAGGCTCGTAAGCATTCATTCAAACAGCACTTTTGTGCGTTTTGCCAGCAGCTCTTCGCCGTGCTTCAAGTATTGTGCTGTTTATGACTTCAAGCCTATCAACTCCCGAGATTAGGCTGGTGTAACCGATGTGAAATGGCTAGCTAGTTTGAAACGCGCTACTACCGTTTCAAACGTCACTCGCTCTGAGACTTGGAGTAGTTGTTCCCCTTGCTCTGCAAGGGCCGCGGCTTTTGTGGAGCGATGGGTAATGCTGCTTCGAGGGTGGCTGTTCTCGATGTGTTCCTGGTTTGAGCCCAGGTAGGAGCGAGGAGAGGGACAGAAGCTATACTGTTACACTGGCAATACTAAAGTGCCTATAAGAACATCCAATAGTCAAAGGTATATGAAATACAAATCGTATAGAGAGAAATAGTCCTATAATTCCTATAATAACTACAACCTAAAACTTCTTACCTGGGAATATTTAAGACTCATGTTAAAAGGAACCACCAGCTTTCATATGTTCTCATGTTCTGAGCAAGGAACTTCAACTTTAGCTTTCTTACATGGCACATATTGCACTTTTACTTTCTTTTCCAAAACTTTGTTTTTGCATCATGAACATGTTTCATTATTTATTTGAGGCTAAATTGATTTTATTGATGTATTCCATTAAGTTAAAATAAGTGTTCATTCAGTATTGTTGTAATTGTCATTATTACAAATAAATGTAAAAAATCTGCCGAATAATCGGTATCGGCTTTTTTTGGTCCTCCAATAATCGGTATAGGTATCGGCGTTGAAAAATCATAGTCGGTCGACCTCTAATCTTAAGGCTAAGTTCATCGTTAGAACCTTCGTAGGAGAATCATTAAATCTTCGAGCTGATCCCAAAAGCATCGTTATTAATGTTGTACTTGAAAAAAACTCTCGCAATCTAATGCCTGCCTCAGAGCAGCTAAGATGCCTTTTTCCCTCCTGTGTCACTTTATACACAGAAGATCCCTGCTAAACATAGAATCACATGGTTTATCCGCCTCTCTATGACCGCTGATAACTTCAGAACAAAGTTGACTACAAATACAAAGTTGCCAATATATAAATATGTGGTTTTCGATGATGAGTTTATAGGATAGCTAGCAACTTGTAAAAAATGACTCATTCGTATAAGTCAGTAGTATTTTAATAGTATGTAAAAAATTATGTTTATGACTGTTGCCGTTTTAGTTAATTCAATGATAATTATTAGGTGGAAGTCGCTAGCTACAGTATAGCCTAGCTTTTAGCTAGCTAGCAAACTAGCTGCTCTGTAAGATAGCTTGACTTGCCAGAAAATTATGGAAACAAGTTGAGGAAAAAGTAACTAAACATGTTTTATTATCAACTGAAACAATATGTTTCTCCTGTCTTGAATGAAAAGGTCATATTTTGCAATCTCCCAAAATAAATGTGATCTCTGCCGAGAGACTAGGCTCTCCTCCATCTTGTCTTGCATTGGTTGTGAAACCCTATGCTCTCCGTCCAGTAGCAGAAAGAGCTTGCATGAAGCGCAATGAAATACGTCACAATGTAAATGGGGCATCAGTATCGACAAATGCCTCAACAACGCACTTAGCAAACGTTCTCTCTGATTGGTGTTTTGGGAAACGTATGTTACATCTTCAGCCATTGTAGGAAATATTCAATGTTAAAACACTTGTAAGCCTAAGTTCCATCACTATCGGGAAACTGGACAGATCTGAAGCAGAATGCCAGGGTTCTGTTCATAAGGGCACACAACAAAAATGTTGTAAAATGTTTTGCTAGGTATTCCATCCGTTTCATTCTGTTTTCTTCCATTTCTTGCTTAATGAACACCACCCTGTTGTTATATGGAGCTGTCCATACGTGGAGATACCAGTCCAGACCAGGGTATTGAGACCTGAGAAAGCTGACTACAGTTCCAGAGGATTACTGTAGAGTAGCTGTAGCACAATGCTTTCTATCACAATGCTTTTCTATGCTACTCAGTTACTACAAAACATAGTATGAAACTTCCAGCACTGAATAAGACTGGATTGCGTTTGTAATATTAACCAATGAAGAAACAACAACGTAAAACTAAAGCTCACAGCACTATCTACCTCAAACTCCTTTAGGAGACACTGCGCAGTGACTGGTCCTCATTTATTACAGAATAAAACACAAACAACTGCAGGTGCCTGTCTAAAACTCCCAGGCACTCCGAATCTATTGGAGGAAATTCCACAGGATGTCTTTTTAAAGGGTCATCGAGCTGTTTTTCCACTTTCACTGCGACAGCACTGGGAAGAGTGGCTCCGCTTTGCACACAGAGGAAAGGTACAGCTGTGAGGAGAGGAAAGGCCTAGAGAGAGAGGGGGAGTGACACAGAGAGGTTAAAGGAGTTAGAAAGAGATGAAGGGAGAAGGTTAGAGGTGATAGAGGAATGAAAGAGGAAGAGAGAGAGAAAGAGGAAGGGAAATACAGAGAAGTGGAGAGAGAGGGAGAGAGAAAGAGAGAAGGAAAGAGAGAGAAAAAGAGAGACAGATAAAAGGCAGTCATTGGTCTTCCACAGTGCATTGTCCAGAAAACAGAAACATGAGAGAGAGGGGACATGGCATGCATCGCTGTCTCTAAGTGAAAGAGGAAAGCACTGATTGGCCTTTGTCTCTCTGACACACACACACACACACACACACACACTGAAGGCCAGGCCAGTGGAAAGTGGAACACATCACAGTGTACTGTACAATGCCTGACAGTACAGCTCACCCCTGCCAATAATGCTGGGTGTGGTGCTGGATACATCTACACTGTTAGAAAAAGGGTTCCAAAATTATTCTTCAGCTGTCCTCATAGGAGAACCCTTTTTGCTTCCAGGTCAAACTATTTTGGGTTTCATGTAGAACCTTCTCTGTAAAGGGTTCTATATGGAACTCAAGGGGATTCTTCCTAGAACCAAAAAGGGTTCTTCAAAGGGTTATCCACTGAGGGAAGCCGAAGAACCATTTTAGGTTCTAGATAGCACCTTTTTTTCTCAGAGTGTACATTATAGAAGAGATATTTTGCACTACAGCAGCTGGCTTGACTCTGTGTCTTCCATTGTGCAGCTTAACATTGGCTAGCATAGTTAGCTAAAGTGAGGGAATGCTGTTAGGTGCAACATTTTAATGGACTCACGTCATACAACATTGTGGCATGTGGCAACATTAGCCATGTTGGCTAGTTAACCAAACTCAACATGCTGGTAAAAGTGCAACAGTCTCTGTTTCCTTGATTGTACAGTTATCATTGTGGCAAGTGGCAACATTAGCCATGTTGGCTAGTTATCCCAACTGAGCTTACTGGTTGGAAGCTCACAGAGCTCTGTGGTGTCGGCCATTGTTGCAAGCAACTTTAGCAGTGTTAGCTAGTTAGCCAAGCTGAACATGCCAGAAGGTGTAACAGTTCCAAACATGGATCTGCTTTTAGCTTTACCACATATCGACTCCCACAGGAAGAGATGCTTGGTTAATCAGTGGACATCCCAAAATGACATCTGATAATGACTGTCGTATGCTAGCATGTAATGACGAGTGTAACATTATGAAGTTGAAGTTTACACGGGTTTGTGCCTCTCTGAGGATGTTTGAAATAAGACGAGCAAATACACAATTAATATAAAACTGTATTGGGCCAAGCTTTGTTATTGTGTCATAAATGGATGTCTTCCAAATTCTCATTTCACATGAGAAAACCTAACCCAAAAACCAAGCCGGAGCCAAATCCAAAACCTCCCTTTTCTTATGCCTTTGCAATATCTGATTCACTTTACAACTCTTTCAACAACCATCCCAAATGGGCTGAGGCCGAGCCCTCATTTCAAGGCCTTAAAAAAGGCACACCTTAGCCGACATGTGTTCCTTATAAAGTCTCCATCTGGGATGAATTGAGTTCCATGCTGCCCTGCCCGGCTTGAACTCACCACACGTCCTAATCAACATCATCTGAGTTAACAAGGTCTCCCCTTTCCACTGGTTGACTTAGCTAGCTATTAGGGGAAGTGGGAGAGAGGAGAGAAGACACCTTAGTTTCCTTTGAGAGAGTGGGGAATAGGGGAAGTGGGAGAGAGGAGAGAAGACACCTTAGTTTCCTTTGAGAGAGTGGGGAATAGGGGAAGTGGGAGAGAGGAGAGAAGACACCTTAGTATCCTTTGAGAGAGTGGGGAATAGGGGAAGTGGGAGAGAGGAGAGAAGACACCTTAGTATCCTTTGAGAGAGTGGGGAATAGGGGAAGTGGGAGAGAGGAGAGAAGACACCTTAGCATCCTTTGAGAGAGTGGGGAATAGGGGAAGTGGGAGAGAGGAGAGAAGACACCTTAGTATCCTTTGAGAGAGTGGGGAATAGGGGAAGTGGGAGAGGTGTACTTTAACTATATGCACATCATAACAAGACTGTATATAGACATAATATGACACTTGACATTGTATTTATTCGCTTGGAACCTTCGTGAGTGTAATTTTTTATGTTAATTTTATTTGTATTGTTTATTTCACTTTTGTTTATCTATTTCACTTGCTTTGGCAATGTAAAAATATGTTTCCAGTGTCAATAAAACCCCTTAAATTGAATTGAGAGAGCGGGGTAGAGGTGAGAGAGGGAGGGAGAGGTGAGAGAGGGAGGGAGGGAGAGGTGAGAGAGGGGGGAATAGGAGAGACGTAGAGCTCTCAAAGATACTAACAAACAAGAGGAAGTCCCAAAGAAATACCCTATTGCACACACACACACACACACACACACACACACACACACACACACACACACACACACACACACACACACACACACACACACACACACACACACACACACACACACACACACACGTATCAACAACACCATCAGAGTTTCAGAGGGAACTCAGTCACACACACTTACTCACACACAACCATTGTGCAGCACAAGTCCAAATGCCGGGAAACGACGGTCAGAAATTGACTATTGTGCAGCACAAGGCTGAGCGGTGGTCAAAGAGGGTTAATTGTTTTCCTCACATAATGTGCAAGTCTGTTTCCTCAGACTGTGGTCCAGCAGGCTGACACACACCATGGCCATGCTTCCAGCAACAGCAGAACGTGACTGACAATTACAGAAGAAGTGTCGAAGAAGTGTTGGTGTCAGTGATACTGAGCCAAAAGAACCTCCCCACTGGGCACAGACGTCAGTTCAACGTCTAAGTTTGATTTACATTAGGTTGAGAAATGCCCTTACGTTGATGACTTTTTGCAAATCCAATCAGTTCATTCAACGTCATCACATTGACTTTTTTGGTTGAAATGAGGTGGAAACAACGTTGATTGAACAGTTTTTGCCCAATGGGTAGGTAGTGTTTATTGTGTGTGTGTGTGTGTGTGTGTGTGTGTGTGTGTGTGTGTGTGTGTGTGTGTGTGTGTGTGTGTGTGTGTGAGAGAGAGAGAGGGGGGGGGGACAGAAAGAAAGATAAAGTGAGGGGTTGAGAAAAACAGACAGAGAAAGAGTCAGAGATAGAAAGATAGAGTGAAGTGAGAGGATGAGGGGAGAGAGGGGAGGGGTCAGTGACAGAGTGCTAAAACAGCTGCTTGTGTATAACAGGCAGCTAGCCAGGCAGTGGCCTTCACTGAGCCGCCAGACACTGTCCAGCCACACCGGTGTATATAAACCCGGCCCACGAGGAATGGCCTGTCAACCTATTGCTGTGACTCAGAGGACTAGAATGAAGTTGCCCATAGACACTGATCTGAGGACAGTTTTGAGTTTTAAACCCTAATGATTAAGGTGAAATGTGTGGGTAGGGTAAGCTGATCCTAGATCTGCTATAGGAAATGTCTACCAAGAGAGACTGCACAGACACACAGCTGAACCCTTTCCGCCAGTCCTACCTAATAGGGTCTTTCATTTACCAATTAAGATCACATTAGTATAGCTACATATAGGGCATTCAGTGTGGTTAGTCCAGCTGTTCATATAGTTATACTGATGTGAAAACATAGTGATGGCTGACTTGATTTCCTCTCAGGGCTAGTTTCCAGGCCTAGTCCAGGACTAACAGGTCAGTTTCCATTAAACTGGCCCTTGGTCTTTACAATAAACCTTTGGAAACAATCCATGTATAGCTTGAAAATATGGTTAACACTATAAGTCATTCTTATGGACTGTTAGTCTTGGAATTCATAGTCCATCTGAATATGAGAGTGGTTCCATTTCTCCAGCCTCATCCCTCAGTTTACCAAACCAAGTGGCAGGGTCAGGCTGGTCAAATGACAGGTTGTACCTTTAACACTTCTGGGGGTGTTGGGTCAATATTTCATGTTTATGAACGTGCCCTGATTTGTTATGGGACTGCCAGGCACCCCTGTAGTATAAACCTTGACTGCATGGTGGTCCTTATCTCACCCCTGCACTCTGGTTATTAATGTAAGACTACACTAACACTACACTAACACTACACTACTGTAATAGGATAGTGCTGCTAAGGGCTAAACCTCTGTGTGCAAGGGGTTTTCTGAGGTCATTAAGAACATTTTCTTTTAAAATCAATTGCTCCACGTCAATTGTGACACAGTTGTTTAAATCAATGTTTATGTAGCTGAGAGAAGCTCCTAGAAGTACCATACCTTGCTGGGCATAGTACTTTTTTTGACCATGAATTTACATTCCATACTACTTCATCTCCCGTGACTCAGCATCTAGACTGAGAGAATCTGCCAGGACTGACTGGGATGTGGGAGATAACAGCAGCATTAGTGACTCAGCATCTAGACTGAGAGAATCTGCCAGGACTGACTGGGATGTGGGAGATAACAGCAGCATTAGTGACTCAGCATCTAGACTGAGAGAATCTGCCAGGACTGACTGGGATGTGGGAGATAACAGCAGCATTAGTGACTCAGCATCTAGACTGAGAGAATCTGCCAGGACTGACTGGGATGTGGGAGATAACAGCAGCATTAGTGACTCAGCATCTAGACTGAGAGAATCTGCCAGGACTGACTGGGATGTGGGAGATAACAGCAGCATTAGTGACTCAGCATCTAGACTGAGAGAATCTGCCAGGACTGACTGGGATGTGGGAGATAACAGCAGCATTAGTGACTCAGCATCTAGACTGAGAGAATCTGCCAGGACTGACTGGGATGTGGGAGATAACAGCAGCATTAGTGACTCAGCATCTAGACTGAGAGAATCTGCCAGGACTGACTGGGATGTGGGAGATAACAGCAGCATTAGTGACTCAGCATCTAGACTGAGAGAATCTGCCAGGACTGACTGGGATGTGGGAGATAACAGCAGCATTAGTGACTCAGCATCTAGACTGAGAGAATCTGCCAGGACTGACTGGGATGTGGGAGATAACAGCAGCATTAGTGACTCAGCATCTAGACTGAGAGAATCTGCCAGGACTGACTGGGATGTGGGAGATAACAGCAGCATTAGTGACTCAGCATCTAGACTGAGAGAATCTGCCAGGAATGACTGGGATGTGGGAGATAACAGCAGCATTAGTGACTCAGCATCTAGACTGAGAGAATCTGCCAGGACTGACTGGGATGTGGGAGATAACAGCAGCATTAGTGACTCAGCATCTAGACTGAGAGAATCTGCCAGGACTGACTGGGATGTGGGAGATAACAGCAGCATTAGTGACTCAGCATCTAGACTGAGAGAATCTGCCAGAACTGACTGGGATGTGGGAGATAACAGCAGCATTAGTGACTCAGCATCTAGACTGAGAGAATCTGCCAGGACTGACTGGGATGTGGGAGATAACAGCAGCATTAGTTCCGTTTTAAGGGTTTTGTCACTGGTTATTTGGACGTATCAGGATTGGGTGAAGGCGGTGCATAAACCGCGTCATCTTGAGAGCTTCGTGCCTGTGCCCACATGGGGGGGGGGGGGGGGGCTTTGGCTGAGAGTTTCTTGTTGCAAGGTGGAGATTTCGTTTCTGCCAGAACTCACAATTTGTAGGAACACAGAAGTTAACCATGCAGCTGACTTCTGGGTTAACAGAGATTATAGGCTACTATGACAAGAGTTTCACTGCATCGCAAGCGCGCGCGCGCGCGTGTGTGTGTGTGTGTGTGTTTGCACCAGCGTATGTATATGTGTGTGTGTGTGTGTGTGTGTGTGTGTGTGTGTGTGTGTGTGTGTGTGTGCGTCTGTGTGCGTTTGCACCAGTGTGTGTATATGTGTGTGTGCAAAAAGTTGCAAAGTAGCCAATTTTGATTGATTTACTGTTTTACTGCTCTGTTCGACTTCCTCATTCTAGTAGCAGCTTCCGGAAACTCGCCTCAATGTCATCTACGGCTTGCAACTTTGAGCTGCTATATGAGTTGTTGCACATACAGTAGGCCTGTTTATCCCATAAAGACATCTTTAAAACACACAGGTCACTGCTTGTCAGTTCAGGCCTACTCTTTTTAACGTCAGTACATTCAAACAAAAGAAGGGAAAATAGGCCTCCAGATGAAGTTTTAAAAGCAGTACATCTTCTTCTGTTCTAACTAGCCTATTTAGGATGTAGGATCATTCAGGATAGGACGAGAGCCTTACATATCAGGTGACTCAGTAGTTCTTTCAGTCTGACCCAAGCTGCATTGCATCCCCAGACAACACTGCGGTGTCAGGCCTACTGACCATGGTTGTAGGTATGGTGACTTTGTTCACATTCAATAACTGATTTGAGATCAGCTCTCCATAACACATAGGCCTACCCCAACATATTCATTAAGAGCTTGACCCAAGAGCTGACACTGGATCAGTTACTGTACCGGAGGGGTAGGCTACAGTTTATCTAAACAGTAGGCAATAATGTAGGGTCAGGGTTGGGTTACATGTTATCGGTTTGAAAAGAACTGTAACTGTAATCAGATACTTTACCAGTAAAACTATTGTAATACGATTACAGATAGTTTTGAAAAACTAGATGATTACATCTTGGATTAAATTCAGAAAGGATGTTTGTTTTCTCAATGACATTCAAATGCATTGCAATGCATCAAAGCATTGAAAAAACGCGCAAGTTTAAATTTGTTCCACCAGAGCAAGTCTGACCACAAGTTCAGAGACCACTATGATGACACACCAAATGCGTTTGATGGATCATTTTTGTCTTCTTCCAATGCCTCTCAGATTATGTTACTGAATTTGGTTAATCCAAAAATGATGTTACTGATTATAATTTTGGACAGGTAACTAGTACTGTTTTTTTATATTTATTTTTGATTGAACCTTTATTTAACTAGGCAAGTCAGTTAAGAACAAATTCTTATTTACAATGATGACCTACAACCGCGAAACCCGGATGATACTGGGCCAATTGTGTACCACCCTACTGTAACCGATTACATTTAGAAAGTAACCTACCTAACCCTGTAGGCTAAAATGTATCCACATAGCTACAATGTAGTTATTACAATGTAAAAATACAGTTATTAACCCCTCCTCCTCCTCCCCTAACATCTCCATGGCTACAGGGGCAGCAGCCAGCAACGGAGGGGTGAGAGAAACCACTGTAAATGCCCCAGTAGCAGTAGTAAGCTACCGTTGAAAGCAGCAGGTTGTCAGGTGCGTGGCTTTATCAGCTCCTGGCACCTGAGTTTGAACTGTGAAAAGTACGATGCGTTGTTGGAGCCTGTTGACGCATAGCATATCAGTTTGATGAAACACAAATTATTATTTTCTTCGCCGATACTTCAACAGGCTATATGTAGTGTGTAGTGTCCATCCAATAAACTGCGGATTGTTTTATATCTAGGCTACATTGCTCGTTTAACTCTTTTTTTTCTGACCTTGAATGATGATGAGTTTGAGACTACTTTCCTACCCCTCCGTGAGTGTTTAGATTGACCTATGTCGCCACTGAGAAAATGTAAGAATCTTTACTAAGGTTAAACTTTCATTAGACCTGTAGCCTTTATTTAATTTAAAACCAACCATAGCCGACCGAGATTCCACCAATGCCGCCCATCAGAACAATGCAATAGACTGAATACTCACGTCTTCCATGATAAAAACGAATATCCGTTATACTATGTGTGGAGGAATAACACTCGAAGGCGGCCGTTATTCTTGACAAAAAGTCAGTATTTCACTTATTTTAGACAGCAACCAACTATTATCCAACATGACTCGAATATGAGGAAGAAAATAAGGAACTGTAAAAGTTTGGACGCGGAACGGTCTTGTCTTTTTCTTTCCTCTTTCGACGCGTTCGACTCAGCTACGAAACAAGTTTGAAGAAAAAGTTTGGTTTCCGGTAAGTCCCTGAATGCCTCAGCGCGTCGATAGACAGGGTATGTCAATCGAACTGAATCCCTTAGGCGCAGTGAAGGCCGTAACAAATTGACGTAGGCTAGCCATTTTCTCAAGTGTTCACGCAGTGCAAATGTGAGTGAGCGCCTTTAAACTTCGCACTGTCTCTGTCACCAACACAGTAACCTATTGTATAACTGTGAGAAGTAAGCTTGTCCTTTGACACAATGAATGACGCCATAAAACCATCGTCCTGAACTCATGATAAAAACACAGCACTGCAAGACCAATAAAACAGATTGTATAACGCATTCCTATACAGGCGGAATAAAACACATGGAACTGTATCCTTTTTGTCATCCTCATTTGTTTGTTTTTATGAATATCAAACTACACCCACTATCCCACTGTGTTTGTCCTTAATGAAAACAATTGCACATGTCAACATTTCTGAATAGGCCTAGCCTACACTGAATCAGATGTGGTCATCACTGTAATAAAACAACAGGTTGTATGTAATAAAATGACACGTTGTTTGACGAATTACTTGACATTATGCCCTTTAACGTTCCCTGTCACGCTAACGTTTTCATTCAACCTAGAGCTGTACCACTGTGGGTTGGATAAACAGTGGATTAATTATAAACTCCAAACTTGTCTCTTCTTACTTCCTGATAGGTGTGGTGGCTGTTATTGGTTAGAGGGGATGTATTGTCTGTCACAACACTGAGCTATAAAAAACGGAGCTCCCCTGGGCGGGGCTGCAGTTTACTCTAAATGAACAGTTATCTTGCATAATTCATTTCTCAATGCTTATAGCTTAAAATAAATACATGTATTTCATGTGAAGCTGTGTGTGTGTCATACATATTGTGTGTGTGTATGTGTGTGTGTATGTGAGTGGGGGGTATGTGTGTGTGTATGTGAGTGGGGGTATGTGTGTGTGTATGTGAGTGGGGGGTATGTGTGTGTGTGTATGTGAGTGGGGGGTATGTGTGTGTGTGTATGTGAGTGGGGGGTATGTGTGTGTGTATGTGAGTGGGGGTATGTGTATGTGTATGTGAGTGGGGGGTATGTGTGTGTGTATGTGAGTGGGGGGTATGTGTGTCTGTGTATGTGAGTGGGGGGTATGTGTGTGTGTATGTGAGTGGGGGTATGTGTGTGTGTATGTGAGTGGGGGTATGTGTGTGTGTGTATGTGAGTGGGGGGTATGTGTGTGTGTATGTGAGTGGGGGGTATGTGTGTGTGTATGTGTGTGGGGGGTATGTGTGTGTGTGTATGTGAGTGGGGGGTATGTGTGTGTGTATGTGAGTGGGGGGTATGTGTGTGTATGTGAGTGGGGGTATGTGTGTGTGTGTATGTGAGTGGGGGGTATGTGTGTGTGTATGTGAGTGGGGGTATGTGTGTGTGTATGTGAGTGGGGGGTATGTGTGTGTGTATGTGAGTGGGGGGTATGTGTGTGTGTGTATGTGAGTGGGGGGTATGTGTGTGTGTATGTGACTGGGGGTATGTGTGTGTGTATGTGAGTGGGGGTATGTGTGTGTGTGTATGTGAGTGGGGGGTATGTGTGTGTGTATGTGAGTGGGGGGTATGTGTGTGTGTATGTGAGTGGGGGGTATGTGTGTGTGTGTATGTGAGTGGGGGGTATGTGTGTGTGTATGTGAGTGGGGGGTATGTGTGTGTGTATGTGAGTGGGGGTATGTGCACCCATGCATATGTGGTGCACATAAAATGTATGGTCACATTTATGTTTATGTATTTTCTTTGTATTGGGGAAGAATGCTTTAACTGAAATGTCAGTCCTCCAAGGTTTCGCGATGCCTTTATACACCTGTTGGCCAGTCGGGGGCAGTGAGACATGTTTACTTCACACTGGAACTTTTTAAAATGTTCTATTCTTATTTCTCCTTTATTTAACCAGGTAGGCTAGATTACCTTTATTTAACCAGGTAGGCTAGATCACCTTTATTTAACCAGGTAGGCTAGTTGAGAATACCTTTTATTTAACCAGGTAGGCTAGTTGAGAACACCTTTATTTTAACCAGGTAGGCTAGTTGAGAACACCTTTATTTAACCAGGTAGGCTAGTTGAGAACAAGTTCTCATTTACCACTGCGACCTGGCCAAGATAAAGCAAAGCAGTTCAACACAAACAACAGAGTTACACATGGAATAAACAAACATACAGTCAATAATACAGTAGAAAAAGTCTATATACAGCATGTGCAAATGAGGTAAGATAAGGGAGGTAAAGCAATAAATAGGCCATGGTGGCGAAGTAATTACAATATTGCAATTAAACACTGGAGTGATAGATGTGCAGAAGAGGAATGTGCATGTCGAGAGACTGGGGTGCAAAGGAGCAAGATAAATAAATAAATACAGTATGGGGATGAGGTAGTTGGATGGGCTATTTACAGATGGGCTATGTACAGGTGCAGTGATCTGTGAGCTGCTCTGACAGCTGGTGCTTAAAGTTAGTGAGGGAGATATGAGTCTCCAGCTTCAGTGATTTTTGCAGTTCATTCCAGTCATTGGCAGCAGAGAACTGGAAGGAAAGGCGGCCAAAAGAGGAATTAGCTTTGGGGGTGACCAGTGAAATATACCTGCTGGAGCGCGTGCTACGGGTGGGTGCTGCTATGGTGACCAGTGAGCTGAGATAAGGCCAGGCTTTACCTAGCAAAGACATGTAGATGACCTGGAGCCAGTGGGTATGGCGAAGAGTATGAAGCGAGAGCCAGCCAACGAGAGCATACAGGTCGCAGTGGTGGGTAGTATATGGGGCTTTAGGGACAAAACGGATGGCACTGTGATAGACTGCATCTAATTTGTTGAGTAGAGAGTTGGAGACTATTTTGTAAATGACATCGCCGAAGTCGATGGTCAGTTTTACGAGGGTATGTTTGGCAGCATGAGTGAAGGATGCTTTGTTGCGAAATAGGAAGCCAATTCTCGATTTAATTTTGGATTGGAGATGCTTAATGTGAGTCTGGAAGGAGAGGTTACAGTCTCCTAGCCAGACACCTAGGTATTTGTAGTTGTCCACAAATCAGAACCGTCCAGAGTAGTGATGCTGGACGGGCGGGTAGGTGCGGACAGCGATCGGTTGAAGAGCATGCATTTTGTTTTACTTGCATTTAAGAGCAGTTGGAGACCACGGAAGGAGAGTTGTATGGCGTTGAAGCGCGTCTGGAGGTTAGTTAACACAGTGTCCAAAGAAGGGCCAGAAGTATACAAAATGGTGTCATCTGCGTAGAGGTAGATCAGAGAATCACCAGCAGCAAGAGCTACATCATTGATGTATACAGAGAAGAGAGTCGGCCCGAGAATTGAACCCTGTGGCACCCCCATAGAGACTGCCAGACTATATGTGATCCCGCACCTGTGTGTTCTCATAATTGAAAGAACCTTTGAAAGGGATGCCATGTTCTCCTGTTTCATCATTTATCCTGTGTTACAGGTCAGTAAAGTGTCAAAATAAACAGAATACCACAATATCGTTTTGTAACTTGCCTGTTGAAGACAGAAAATGCATGTAGAGTGTAACATTAAATGATGTGGCGGTGCATTCCTGTGATCTAGAAATAAACTAATTGTTAACTCCTGAACATTTTAATTTTGAAAAAGACACTCCTGACAACATCCTAAGGGTTTAGAGAATGTAATGTTGTAACTGTGATGATTGCTAGCTTCGGTTAGCGCTATGCTAGCTTGTTCAGTCATTTTCCAATTATTAGCATGAATGTAATTTGCAATAGTCTTGTCTTTCTATTAACCCTTTTTAAACTGGGTGAATGTATTTTGAGCATGGGTATAAAGTATCTTCCAATGAGTTATACCAGTCTTTAAAGGCTTTCATGTTTTAGAGTCTCCTATGGGGCTTTAGTGGGCAACAGTCAACTACATAATCATAACATAAACAGGTGAATTAAAGTTAAGAGTAAATGTGTTTGGGGTATAAATGTAAATAATTTTAGGATGTGAATTGGATTGTAATATAATATTTTTGATGTTTATGAAAAACTATGTCAGGGATTTATGAGACAAATTATTAAATACACTTTAAACAAAAAACAAAAAAAATATTGAAATACAATGAAAAGACAGAAAAAGACGATTTGCACTTGAGAGAATTTTGAATAAAATAATTGAGGGAACCTTTGAAAGAGAAGCCACTCTCTCCTGTTTCATCATTTATCCTGTGTTACAGGAACTATTATCTGCTGCATCAGTCCCAAAACTGGGACCTGTAACACTTATGTGTTTCTGTGTTTCTCTCTCTCTGTGTGTGTGTGTGTATGTGTGTGTGTCTGTGTGTGTGTGTGTGTGTGTGTGTGTGTGTGTGTGTGTGTGTGTGTGTGTGTGTGTGTGTACATGCATGCATGTGTGTGTACGTGCTGTTACAGTTACATGCAGTGAGGCAGATTAGAAACTAAACTACACTGACATTTAATTGAACATCACCTTATTTCGAGGAAGAGGAAGTGGTGAATGGTGCATAAGGCATGCTTTCTCATTAGTGGTCCAATGTTTGCTCAATAAAGTCTGAGCACCCAAGAAGAAGACCTTGTTGGTCACATGGCCTATTTCTACTTCTAATGAAAGTATCCTTGAGCAGGGTCTCTCTCTTTCCCTTTTTTCTTACACTTTTCTCCCACTTTGAAGCTTCTTCCACTCTTCAACTCATGCACAGGACTTTATCAGGACAAGTTACACATCCACCTCTACTATCTTACCAACAACCACAACCAATATCCATCATAAAAATGAGTTTCTTCGTACATGCACAATATTTAGTGGTAGCAGTGAGAGTCATAATCAAAACAAGTAGAAACACTTGTTTAGTGAAGGCTGCATGAAGAGTGAAATGTGTAACCAAAAAGGTCATTTTTATCTATGAGCCCAGTCGCCTGTAAAACCCAACCACAGTCCTACACTCAAACACTGCTGTGAGTCTGCCCAACATGTGCCTGCATCACCAGTGAAGCACCACCCTCAGGCAGTCTTTGGGAAGTGCATTGATTTAACTCAAGCTCTCTGTCTGGTCTGGACTGGAGTAATCTGAGGGAAAAGTAGGATCGGACACTGCTCTTAGTTCAGTTGTGAGTTATCTCCCCTAATGGTTAATGAGGATAGGATCTGACAAGCATAGATGATCCTAGATCTGTGATGTGCCTAAGTCACAGGAGGTTGGTGACACCTTATTTGGGGAGGACGGGCTTGTGGTAATGGCTGGAGGGGAATGAGTGGAATGGTATCAAATACATGGTTTCCATTGGCTCCATTCCAGCTATTATTATGAAGCATTCTCCTCTCAGCAGCCTCCACTGGCCAAGTGTACCTCTAACCATAACGCTGTGTCTCAGCCAATTTCCCCAACATTAATGTGTTCACTGTCTGCTTCAAAGTCAGTGGGAGCTATCCAAATAGCTACCGAGGTAATATGGAAAATAACAAAGTACAGTGTATTCGGAAAGTATTCAGACCTCTTGACTTCTTCCACATTTTGTACAGCCTTATTCTAAAATTGATTACATAGTTTTTCCCCCTCATCAATCTACACACAATACCCCATAATGACATCACAATACCCCATAATGACATCACAATACCCCATAATGACATCACAATACCCCATAATGACAAAGCAAAACTGTTTTTTTCTTTTTGCACATGTATAAAAAATATTTAAAAAATATCACATTTACATACAGTGTCTTGCGAAAGTATTCGGCCCCCTTGAACTTTGCGACCTTTTGCCACATTTCAGGCTTCAAACATAAAGATATAAAACTGTATTTTTATTTTTTTTGTGAAGAATCAACAACAAGTGGGACACAATCATGAAGTGGAACGACATTTATTGGATATTTCAAACTTTTTTAACAAATCAAAAACTGAAAAATTGGGCGTGCAAAATTATTCAGCCCCCTTAAGTTAATACTTTGTAGCGCCACCTTTTGCTGCGATTACAGCTGTAAGTCGCTTGGGGTATGTCTCTATCAGTTTTGCACATCGAGAGACTGACATTTTTTTCCATTCCACCTTGCAAAACAGCTCGAGCTCAGTGAGGTTGGATGGAGAGCATTTGTGAACAGCAGTTTTCAGTTCTTTCCACAGATTCTCGATTGGATTCAGGTCTGGACTTTGACTCGGCCATTCTAACACCTGGATATGTTTATTTTTGAACCATTCCATTGTAGATTTTGCTTTATGTTTTGGATCATTGTCTTGTTGGAAGACAAATCTCCGTCCCAGTCTCAGGTCTTTTGCAGACTCCATCAGGTTTTCTTCTTATTATTTGGCTCCATCCATCTTCCCATCAATTTTAACCATCTTCCCTGTCCCTGCTGAAGAAAAGCAGGCCCAAACCATGATGCTGCCACCACCATGTTTGACAGTGGGGATGGTGTGTTCAGCTGTGTTGCTTTTACGCCAAACATAACGTTTTGCATTGTTGCCAAAAAGTTCCATTTTGGTTTCATCTGACCAGAGCACCTTCTTCCACATGTTTGGTGTGTCTCCCAGGTGGCTTGTGGCAAACTTTAAACAACACTTTCTTATGGATATCTTTAAGAAATGGCTTTCTTCTTGCCACTCTTCCATAAAGGCCAGATTTGTGCAATATCCGACTGATTGTTGTCCTATGGACAGAGTCTCCCACCTCAGCTGTAGATCTCTGCAGTTCATCCAGAGTGATCATGGGCCTCTTGGCTGCATCTCTGATCAGTCTTCTCCTTGTATGAGCTGAAAGTTTAGAGGGACGGCCAGGTCTTGGTAGATTTGCAGTGGTCTGATACTCCTTCCATTTCAATATTATCGCTTGCAAAGTGCTCCTTGGGATGTTTAAAGCTTGGGAAATCTTTTTGTATCCAAATCCGGCTTTAAACTTCTTCACAACAGTATCTCGGACCTGCCTGGTGTGTTCCTTGTTCTTCATGATGCTCTCTGCGCTTTTAACGGACCTCTGAGACTATCACAGTGCAGGTGCATTTATACGGAGACTTGATTACACACAGGTGGATTGTATTTATCATCATTAGTCATTTAGGTCAACATTGGATCATTCAGAGATCCTCACTGAACTTCTGGAGAGAGTTTGCTGCACTGAAAGTAAAGGGGCTGAATAATTTTGCCGCCCAATTTTTCAGTTTTTGATTTGTTAAAAAAGTTTGAAATATCCAATAAATGTCGTTCCACTTCATGATTGTGTCCCACTTGTTGTTGATTCTTCACAAAAAAATACAGTTTTATATCTTTATGTTTGAAGCCTGAAATGTGGCAAAAGGTCGCAAAGTTCAAGGGGGCCGAATACTTTCGCAAGGCACTGTACAACACAACATTACTGGGGCTAGGTGAGAGTAGATACAACACAACATTACTGGGGCTAGGTGAGGGTAGATACAACACAACATTACTGGGGCTAGGTGAGAGTAGATACAACACAACATTACTGGGGCTAGGTGAGACTAGATACAACACAACATTACTGGGGCTAGGTGAGAGTAGATACAACACAACATTACTGGGGCTAGGTGAGGGTAGATACAACACAACATTACTGGGGCTAGGTGAGAGTAGATACAACACAACATTACTGGGGCTAGGTGAGAGTAGATACAACACAACATTACTGGGGCTAGGTGAGAGTAGATACAACACAACATTACTGGGGCTAGGTGAGGGTAGATACAACACAACATTACTGGGGCTAGGTGAGGGTAGATACAACACAACATTACTGGGGCTAGGTGAGGGTAGATACAACACAACATTACTGGGGCTAGGTGAGAGTAGATACAACACAACATTACTGGGGCTAGGTGAGACTAGATACAACACAACATTACTGGGGCTAGGTGAGAGTAGATACAACACAACATTACTGGGGCTAGGTGAGACTAGATACAACACAACATTACTGGGGCTAGGTGAGAGTAGATACAACACAACATTACTGGGGCTAGGTGAGACTAGATACAACACAACATTACTGGGGCTAGGTGAGAGTAGATACAGGCATCATAGGTTCTGTACTCACTTTTACAGTAGCTCAGTAATCATACCGCCTACACTCTCAGAAAAAAGGGTTCCAAAAGGGTTCTTTGGCTGTCCCATAGATAACTCTTTTTTTGTTCCAGGTAGAACTCTTTGGGTTCTTCTGGGAAAGGGTTCTACATGGAACCCAATAGGGTTCTACCTGGAATCAAAAGGGTTCTTTGGCTGTCCCATAGATAACTCTTTTTTTGTTCCAGGTAGAACTCTTTGGGTTCTTCTGGGAAAGGGTTCTACATGGAACCCAATAGGGTTCTACCTGGAATCAAAAGGGTTCTTTCTGGAACCTAAAATGGTTCTTCAAAGGGTTCTCTTATTGGGACAGCAGAAGAACCCTTTTAGGTTCTAGATTTCTTTCTAAGAGTGTAATTCCTATTTTGCAATGTGCAGTCTGAAACCTTTTGTGAAATGGCATATAAACCTAGCCTGATTGGTATTTTCCAGAACAGAGTTAAGGTTCACATTTGCTATGCATTTGGAACTGGTGAAAAGTTTGCACCTGTTTTTATTAGATGAAACACCAAAGCTACAACAGCCAACTGTCTTCATTTATACTTGATAAATGATTCACTTTCTGAACCTTTATTCTTACCTTTTCATTTAACCTTTTATGTCCAATTCCCTATGGTAAACTTACTGTGCAATATTGATACCTGATGTAAAGTGCAAATGTTGAATAAATGGGGCCCTTAGCGGTCAGAAGGGAAGCTTGTAAAATAGGTGTGTTGTCAAATTTGATGTACATCCTGCCATTGAGATTTGGACTGGCAGAGCTTGTCTCAGACATTTTATAAAAGCCCTGAATATTATTTTAACACTTGGAAGTAGTTATTCAAGACAATTAACTTCTCAAGAAAATTATATTTTCATGAACTCCATAAACACAACCCACCTCATACATGATTACTACAACTACATAAACACAACCCACCTCATACATGATTACTACAACTCCATAAACACAACCCACCTCATACATGATTACTACAACTACATAAACACAACCCACCTCATACATGATTACTACAACTACAGTGCCTTGCGAAAGTATTCGGCCCCCTTGAACTTTGCGACCTTTTGCCACATTTCAGGCTTCAAACATAAAGATATAAAACTGTATTTTTTTGTGAAGAATCAACAACAAGTGGGACACAATCGTGAAGTGGAACAACATTTATTGGATATTTCAAACTTTTTTAACAAATCAAAAACTGAAAAATTGGGCGTGCAAAATTATTCAGCCCCCTTAAGTTAATACTTTGTAGCGCCACCTTTTGCTGCGATTACAGCTGTAAGTCGCTTGGGGTATGTCTCTATCAGTTTTGCACATCGAGAGACTGAAATTTTTTCCCATTCCTCCTTGCAAAACAGCTCGAGCTCAGTGAGGTTGGATGGAGAGCATTTGTGAACAGCAGTTTTCAGTTCTTTCCACAGATTCTCGATTGGATTCAGGTCTGGACTTTGACTTGGCCATTCTAACACCTGGATATGTTTATTTTTTAACCATTCCATTGTAGATTTTGCTTTATGTTTTGGATCATTGTCTTGTTGGAAGACAAATCTCCGTCCCAGTCTCAGGTCTTTTGCAGACTCCATCAGGTTTTCTTCCAGAATGGTCCTGTATTTGGCTCCATCCATCTTCCCATCAATTTTAACCATCTTCCCTGTCCATGCTGAAGAAAATCAGGCCCAAACCATGATGCTGCCACCACCATGTTTGACAGTGGGGATGGTGTGTTCAGCTGTGTTGCTTTTACGCCAAACATAACGTTTTGCATTGTTGCCAAAAAGTTCAATTTTGGTTTCATCTGACCAGAGCACCTTCTTCCACATGTTTGGTGTGTCTCCCAGGTGGCTTGTGGCAAACTTTACCCGACACTTTTTATGGATATCTTTAAGAAATGGCTTTCTTCTTGCCACTCTTCCATAAAGGCCAGATTTGTGCAATATACGACTGATTGTTGTCCTATGGACAGAGTCTCCCACCTCAGCTGTAGATCTCTGCAGTTCATCCAGAGTGATCATGGGCCTCTTGGCTGCATCTCTGATCAGTCTTCTCCTTGTATGAGCTGAAAGTTTAGAGGGACGGCCAGGTCTTGGTAGATTTGCAGTGGTCTGATACTCCTTCCATTTCAATATTATCGCTTGCACAGTGCTCCTTGGGATGTTTAAAGCTTGGGAAATCTTTTTGTATCTAAATCCGGCTTTAAACTTCTTCACAACAGTATCTCGGACCTGCCTGGTGTGTTCCTTGTTCTTCATGATGCTCTCTGCGCTTTTAACGGACCTCTGAGACTATCACAGTGCAGGTGCATTTATACAGAGACTTGATTACACACAGGTGGATTGTATTTATCATCATTAGTCATTTAGGTCAACATTGGATCATTCAGAGATCCTCACTGAACTTCTGGAGAGAGTTTGCTGCACTGAAAGTAAAGGGGCTGAATAATTTTGCACGCCCAATTTTTCAGTTTTTGATTTGTTAAAAAAGTTTTAAATATCCAATAAATGTTGTTCCACTTCATGATTGTGTCCCACTTGTTGTTGATTCTTCACAAAAAAATACAGTTTTATATCTTTATGTTTGAAGCCTGAAATGTGGCAAAAGGTCGCAAAGTTCAAGGGGGCCGAATACTTTCGCAAGGCACTGTACATAAACACAACCCACCTCATACATGATTACTACAACTACATAAACATGATTACTACAACTACATAAACATGATTACTACAACTACATAAACATGATTACTACAACTACATAAACATGATTACTACAACTACATAAACATGATTACTTCAAATGTCATCATGGTTTGATTGGCAAGGATTACAGAGGAAACCAATCTGTATCCATTCAAAACGTGGATTACAAAAAGTTGCAAGCTCTTCCGACATCCCCTAAGACTTAGGTCATTTTGAAGCATCCTTAAACGTATCATTAAAAAGTTTGATCGGGGGTTGTAAGTATTCAAGTAAATATCCTTGGGAAAGTGATGATGATCAATGTGGAATGTAAAAATACATTTTTAAGTACAAAAAGTACAATCAACCTCCATTTGCAGGAGAAAAGTGAAAGTTGAAAAAATTGCACTTAGCTAAATCTCAGCAGAACACTTGCATAAATATGCTGCATAGTCAGCCAGAATAAGAAAACACCTGTCGTCCTTCCAAGCTACTACTTTCCATCACCCTTAATCAATACATTTTCCCTAATTCTCCTTCATATTTAACAATCACCAGCTGTTTCTCTTGGCAGTATTCTCAGAATGTTTTGAGTCTTTTATACGCTTGGCCTGCCTGAGGAACTGGTCTGCTTTCCTCAGCTTCTCCATGGCTCTGGCTAGCAGCTCCTCCGGCGACCTGTCCTCCAGGCTATTGCCCCCCGCTAGGGCCGAGTTCTGCCCAACCTCGGTGCTCCCTTTGGGGACGACGCTCCCCAGGAGCTCCTCTGTATTTTCCAGCTTCAGGGCCACTTCATTTTCAAGATCTGTTAAGTTTTGAGGACCCACGGTGGCCTTTGTCACGGCCACGTCTGTGATTGGCTGTTTAATGTTTTCACCCAATGAGGCCTCAGAGAGGAGATCCCCCAAAGAGGTGGACATGAGCTTGGCTAAGGGTTTGAAGGGGATGGGGGGACAATGGGAGGCCTGACTGACCCTCACCTGGAGGAAGGTGGAGTGTAGGCCAGAGTGATTGTCCTGGGGGGTCTGGGTCGTAGAAGGGCAGTCCTCCACAGTGCTGGGTCCCAAGCTGCCGGGGGTTTCCGTGTCTCCGTCTTGACTCTCATCCATCAGCGCGTCCAGGCCAGCTTGGCTGCCCATTAGGGCAGCGGTGGAGGCTGCCAAAGTGTCCCTGCTCTCTGACCAATCTTCATCGACATCGATGTCCGAGTGTTGGCCGCTGTCGACTGACTTTTCCTCTTCACGCTCACTCTTCTTTTCCGGGGAGAGGTGGCAGGACACGGGGCTGGAGCAGGAGCTGTCTGGCTCAGGGTCACTCAGAGAGAGAACTACGACTGGGAACTCAGACATAGTCTCAACGACCACAGGAACTTTCAGGTCCTCTGTTTCTTCAGTCGGACTGGTTGTGGTCACCACGGCTGGTGTTGGTGAAGTGATAGAGTTGAGTTTCTCTCTTGGTGTGGTGGTGATGATGATGTTCTTGGTTTTGTCTGTCGCTTGGCTCTTAGGCTCACTTAGGTGGACGTCTTGAGCCACCACCACTGCTTTGGGAGGAGGGAGGACGACAGGCTTCTTCTTTGTGGGAGGTCCGGGAGGGCCAGGGCTCTTTTTGATTGGCTCCGGTGTCTGAACTGACGGCGTTACTGTGAGTTGGGAAGACTTCATTGTCTGAGGTTCTTCATTGGGGGATATATCCACTCCACCACTAGGGGCAGACTCTTGTTCTTGAGCCATGGGCTTGGCAACTTTCTGCGTCTCTTCTTCTATGGTGGTGGTGGTGGTGACCTCTGGGTGGTCAGTCACAGAGGTTTCAACTTTGACCTCTAGTGGGGTCATGGGTGTTGTAAGCTGAGAGGAAGGAGACTCCTCCTCATCCTCAGCCCCCTCAAGGATACTGCTTTGTTGAACGTCAGATACAATTGTTTCAGAACCCTCTTCCTCCTTCTCCTCTACTTCATCCTCTTCACCTTTCTTCCTCATCCCACTAGCCTCCTCTGTACTCTCCTGCACGGCTGTCTGAGTGGGCTTCTTGTCTTTGGATGGTGGGGTGGGCGGCCTATGTTCCTGGCTGGATTGGGAGGCCTCGGCCAGGTTGTCTGTGGAGCCGCCGATTGGTTTGCCGGGAGGGGTGGGCGGTGGTGCTGACTCGAAGCCCTGCTCTGGGCTGCCCTCAGGGCTGGTGTTCCTGGGGGGTTGGTCTCCGGCTGGAGCAGTGGGCTTGGCCTCTTTGGAGGGTGGCATGGGCGTCTTCAGGACCTTGGAATCAAATCAAATGTTATTTACTTAACATCTTTCATATGGTTGTTACAACACATTGTAAAATACATGGAAAGAAGAGGGTAAAACAACAAATGATAAGCACCTTTTTCTCAGGGCTGGTCTCCCCAGGTGGTTGGTCCTCGGCAGACACTGTGGGCTTGGCCTCTTTGGAGGGCGGCATAGGAGGCTTCAGGACCTGGACAAATGAATTACAATGTTTGTGTGTGCGTGTGCGTGTGCGTGTGTTCACCACAGACGTGTGTGTGGATGCGTTTGTACATGCGTACCACAGGAGGTTGGTGGCACCTTAATTGGGGAGGACGGGCTCTGGAGTGGAATGAGTGGAATAGTATCAAATATAGCCATTATTATGAGCCGTCCTCCCCTCAGCAGCCTCCACTGATACGCATGTGCATGTGAAACAGAAACTATAATGTTTTAAAAATGCAACCTTTTTCTCTGGGCTTCTGTCAGTGCTAGTCTCATCAGGGAGTTGGTCCCCTGCAGAAGCAGCAGCCGTCTCGGCCTCTTTGGAGGGCGGCATGGGGGGCTTCAGGACCTTCTGGGGACTGGGCTCCGTTTCAGATGGCAGACCTTCGTCAGGGCTCTGGGTGGTCTGACACTCCTCTGGGGCCTCGCTGGGTTTGGACGTGGGGGGCATGGGGGGCTTCACAGACTTTTTGGGAGTCTCAGTGGTGTCTGTGGTGATCTGGTGTGTCCCGTTGGGGATGCTGGCATCCACCACGTCCAGGTCATGCCGGAGAATGCCGTCTGATGAGACGTTGGCAACCTGGAAGATGAGGGGAGGGGTTTAACAGCCATCTTATTCCAATGAATTCTATAAACACATAGTACAACATGATGCATTTAGCAGCATCACACACTAGCACTAAGCACTATGTTGCAGATAACACACACACACACACACACACACACACACACACAGACACACACACACCTCTTTCATGTGTATCCTGGTCGGTGGTCTTCTGTTACGGTTTCCTTTCGGCCTTGTGCGTGTTGCGTGCTCCAACTGACTGGTCTCATCTACCTTCACCTGGGACAAAACAAAAAGGAATGGTTTGATATTGGAGCACTGGAACACAAATGTCGAACACCACTGGTTTCTAGGGGTTCCAAACATGTCTTGTTCCTGGGATTGTAATAAAGATAGTGCTTATACTAACCTGGTCCTAGATCATGTTTGGAATGACCATAGGAGTTGGCAAGACAACACAAACCGATCTGGGACCAGGCTATGCGTATACCACACTGGTTACGAAACATGCTTTTCAGCATTAAGGAAAACACTTCACCTCGTCAAATATCTTATTCTTTGCTCTGTTGATGCCGTCACTAAAGGCCTTAATCCAAGCCTCCTTCTCCTCCAGGTTCTGAGCCTGGAACTTGACATCATGGACCTGGGAACCAGGAGAACACAGAGCTTAGAACATTAGAACAAAGGCACAGAACCTGGAGAGCTGTCAATCATTCCTTAATTACTATTAAACCTAGAATGAAAAGAAAACACTGTCACTAACCAAGGTGCTGTAATCAAACAGCAAACGCCAAAGAATGTATATTAATTGTGCCATTTAGTTCTCCGCCTAAACAACTTGGATTCCACCACTGACGTAATAATTAGAAACAGTGAATTATGAATACATTGCTGAGTGCCAACCTTAGAATAGCGCTGGATATAACTACATAATCCAATACTACACAATTCCTATCAAACATTTTCAACAGAGAATTCTTGCTGTCAAATAAATGTCAAAACCAGGAAAGAGGAAAAAAACAGATCGACAAAACCACTGTTCAAAACTAGGGCCAGAGTGGAGAATAGAATTTAGATTAAGGATCATAAAGGTCTGAATCTACAAAACCACTGTTCAAAACTAGGGCCAGGAAGGAGAATAGAATTTAGATTAAGGATCAGAAAGGTCTGAATCTACAAAACCACTGTACAAAACTAGGGCCAGAATGGAGAATAGAATTTAGATTAAGGATCAGAAAGGTCTGAATCTACAAAACCACTGTTCAAAACTAGGGCCAGAGTGGAGAATAGAATTTAGATTAAGGATCATAAAGGTCTGAATCTACAAAACCACTGTACAAAACTAGGGCCAGAGTGGAGAATAGAATTTAGATTAAGGATCAGAAAGGTCTGAATCTACAAAACCACTGTTCAAAACTAGGGCCAGAATGGAGAATAGAATTTAGATTAAGGATCATAAAGGTCTGAATCTACAAAACCACTGTTCAAAACTAGGGCCAGAATGGAGAATAGAATTTAGATTAAGGATCATAAAGGTCTGAATCTACAAAACCACTGTTCAAAACTAGGGCCAGGAAGGAGAATAGAATTTAGATTAAGGATCAGAAAGGTCTGAATCTACAAAACCACTGTTCAAAACTAGGGCCAGAGTGGAGAATAGAATTTAGATTAAGGATCATAAAGGTCTGAATCTACAAAACCACTGTACAAAACTAGGGCCAGAGTGGAGAATAGAATTTAGATTAAGGATCATAAAGGTCTGAATCTACAAAACCACTGTACAAAACTAGGGCCAGAATGGAGAATAGAATTTAGATTAAGGATCATAAAGGTCTGAATCTACAAAACCACTGTTCAAAACTAGGGCCAGGAAGGAGAATAGAATTTAGATTAAGGATCAGAAAGGTCTGAATCTACAAAACCACTGTTCAAAACTAGGGCCAGAGTGGAGAATAGAATTTAGATTAAGGATCAGAAAGGTCTGAATCTACAAAACCACTGTACAAAACAGTCCCACAGTGGAGTTAAGAAACTAGGGTCAGTATGGAGAATAGAATTGAGATTACGTACCAGAAAGGGCTGAATCTAATAAACCACTGTACAAAACTGTGGAGTTAAGAAACTAGGGCCAGGGTGGAGAATAGAATTGAGATTACGTACCAGAAAGGGCTGAATCTAAGAAACCACTGTACAAAACTGCGGAGTTAAGAAACTAGGGCCAGGGTGGAGAATAGAATAGAAAATAATCAAATATGTAAGAATAGGACAGAAAGGACATACATTCTATTCTATTCAGAGCACTGAGTACAACAGATTAGAGCGAGAAACTAAAAGCTCTGCCTCGGTGGCAGTTCTGGGACATGCACTGGCTGAACTAGTCTGAAGACCATCTTTGTTCCTTTTGACATACCTTCTACTGAGGCCAAGCCAGAGAGCTAAACAGGGTTACCAGGGAGGGAGTGCAGGGGCATCCAAGTAGCTCTTAACATCCTGGTCAAACCCTCTCTGTCCATTCACACTGAACGACAACAGCGCCAACTCAAAACTACAATACTGTATCTTTAGAAGCTAAACTACAAATAGCTTTTAAAGCGCCATAAAACAGCTGTGTAAATGCAATGCATCACAGAACATGCAAATATCCACAGCTTTGAGCAGAAATTATGACAAATGTTTTACATAGACGTTTCTTTGTTAGTGTTTGTGGACTTTGGAGTCTGTATTACAGGGGTGTCTGTTGTGAATGTTAAATAGGTTTCTACTTTCTACGGGCCAAAAGCTGACTGTTGTTCCATCCAGACCTGGGTTCAACTACTATTTGAAATATTTAAAATAATTTGAGCCGTTTGAGTCGGCCTGGTGCAGAGTGCCAGGTGGGAAGGGTTTGCTCTTCACTATTGGTTCCATGGCAACAGGCAATGGAACCAAGCACATATAAAATATTTGAAAGTATTTCAAATAGAATTTGAACCCAGGTCTGGTTCCATCCGCTCAGCATTGAGCTCTCTGCTGTTTCAGGTGACCCGGTGACCAGACAGAGACCGAAATAAAAGTTGGCAAACCAAATGCGTGGAAAGCCCTTTGGTTTGTCTTGAGAGTGCTAGGGCCAGCACAACCAACTGCTTACTTCACACAATTCTCCCTGATAAAAACCTCCTCCCTAAAGAAACCAAAACCAAACAGGAAACTAGAGTGCACAAAAACAATAAGTAGGTTGCATCCTGGAATATGTTGATTTAAGAAATACACAAATACTAAAGTGTCTCCCGGGACAGTGTGGGTGTGTGTATGTATGTGTGTGTGTGTGTGTATGTATGTGTGTGTGTGTGTGTGTGTGTGTGTGTGTGTGTGTGTGTGTGTGTGTGTGTGTGTGTGTGTGTGTGTGTGTATGTGTGTGTGTGTGTGTGTGTGTGTGTGTGTGTGTGTGTGTGTGTGTGTGTGTGTGTGTGTGTGTGTGTGTGTGGTGGGGGGGGGGGGGGCGGTGGCAGTGGGACAAATATTTCGCACCATAACAACAAATGCGTCGAACCACAGCAAGCATTATTAACGCGTCTCCTTAGTTTCATTATCTTCAGGGTTCCCCACTGACTAAATCTTCCAGCGACATAATGAAAGTTCACAGATGTTTACTTTTGTTCCTCTTTGTTTGTTTTTGTAAAAACTTTATTTATACAGCCTATTGTTCAAGTGGTGTGCTTGGTGTTCATGAAGGAGGTGTGGCATCCGGTGTCTTGCTAGGGCCCAGTATATGTAAGACCCGTGTAGTGATGCTTAACAACGTCTATCTAGCCTCCAAAACCAACCCCAGCAGAATTACATGTAGACATTCTCTATTGTCTGGTGCAGTGTGGGACTTTCTCTATTTTATCAAGTTTATTATGTTTGTTTGCACCCTGCTGACATTTTTGAGTGCATGTCAGATATATTCATACTACATACAGACCAACATAGCCTCCTGACTCTAGGAAGTGTGTCAAAACCCAGTTTAAATCCCAGTACCAGAGTCAGAACCACAGAGAACCTGACGTGTTCAGTGTTTAATGGGAGTGTATGTTGAGGGCTGCTGCATTAAAATAAAGCTGTGGGCTAAGCAGTCTGACTCACACTCCTCTCCTGCCTGGTCACTGTATTTAGGACAGGGGAAAAAGTGACACACACACACACACACACACACACACACAGACCCCCCTTCCTCTGACATCTGCTCAAGTTGTGGCGTTGGCCAGTCTCCTCATTTGTTAGTAATACATTCTATTTCACCACTTTGGAATCTTCCACATTTCTTGAGACTTTTTCCACTGTCCTTGATCTGGGCCAAGGGGACCTCAGCTCCACCTGCACACATTCATACAGTCCTAAATGCTTTCAATATGAAATAGGCCCTCCTGTATCAGTCCATCCATTCCCTCTTGTATCAGTCCATCCATTCCCTCCTGTATCAGTCCATCCATTCCCTCCTGCATCAGTCCATCCATTCCCTCCTGCATCAGTCCATCCATTCCCTCCTGCATCAGTCCATCCATTCCCTCTTGTATCAGTCCATCCATTCCATCCTGTATCAGTCCATCCATTCCCTCCTGTATCAGTCCATCCATTCCCTCCTGTATCAGTCCATCCATTCCCTCCTGTATCAGTCCATCCATTCCCTCCTGCATCAGTCCATCCATTCCCTCTTGTATCAGTCCATCCATTCCCTCCTGTATCAGTCCATCCATTCCCTCCTGTATCAGTCCATCCATTCCCTTACCATCTGAAATCTCCAACTTCTCAAATTCAGGGGTTATGATGAAGAGTGACCCAGAACTGTGTGTGTGTGTGTGCATGTGTGTTAATGTGTGTGTGTATCTCATAATCACAGTCAGTAACACATAGGAGGGACTGGGGCTTTAACCTATAGGAGGGACTGGGGCTTTAACTTATAGGAGGGACTGGGGCTTTAACCCATAGGAGGGACAGGAGCTTTACCCCGATAGCTGGGACTGGGACTTTAACCCAGAGGAGGGACTGGGGCTTTAACCCATAGGAGGGACTGGGGCTTTAAAGTATAGGAAGGACTGGGGCTTTAACCCATAGGAGGGACTGGGGCTTTAAAGTATAGGAAGGACTGGGGCTTTAACCCATTGGAGGGACTGGGGCTTTAACCCATAGGAGGGACTGGGGCTTTAACTTATAGGAGGGACAGGAGCTTTACCCCGATAGCTGGGACTGGGGCTTTAACCCATAGGAGGGACTGGGGCTTTAACCCAGAGGAGGGACTGGGGCTTTAACCCAGAGGAGGGACTGGGGCTTTAACCCATAGGAGGGACTGGGGCTTTAACCCATAACAGATGCTGGATCTGATCCATTTCCTCTGGTGATGAAGAGTTGAGGCCTACATACCAACCAGGTCTGGTTTAGCAATACACCCCTGTCATCGCTCATGGATTTCGACTGTAGTAAGCACAAGGTTGGGGTCAATTCCATTTCAATTTAGTCTCATTACTTTTGTATTGTGGACAATTGGAATGAAGTAGGATTTTCCGTTTACTTCCTGAATTTAAATGGAATTGACCTGAACCCTGCTGTTTAGCATGTTTGCCTTGAAACCAGGCAGGCAGGCAGACAGACAGACAGACAGAGACAGACAGACAGACAGACAGACAGACAGACAGACAGACAGACAGACAGACAGACAGACAGACAGACAGACAGACAGACAGACTCTTCAAAGACAACCTCTTCTATGGCCGGCCTGTTAGCATACTGCATCCACCTCTGTGAAGCCTCAAGGCCTTGAAAGCCCATAATTACACTCTCTGGCCGCGTTGATAATCACTGAGCAGTGGTGCCACACTGCAGTCTCAGAGAGAGAAAGACCAAACCTGCTGACTTCAAGGGTAAGAGCTTGTCACCTTTCCAAGCGAGAAAATTGTTTTTAAAGTTTTTAAACTTTAACATTTCAGAATCTACAGTTTAGTGTCTAAAGTTTAGTTGAGTGAATGAGCACAAAGCTTTATACACACTGAAGACAAGCTGGAGACTAACTAAGATATTGAATGAAGGGTCTTAGTTATATGATACTTTAGTCCAGACCAGTTTGTCAGTTTCTTTCATACCATGGAGCAGCAAGCTTTGGACCAACTCTGACCTGGAACACCTACTGATTTTTTTCTATTTCACCTCCACTCCCACTTTTCAGAGGTCAACTTGACCTCTTGAATTAAAACAATCACTTGAGAATTGACTAAATCTCTGTGAGCTGACTATCTGACTGACCGGTCAGCATTCTTCCATGGGCCAGCGCCGGTCTACAGATTGGAGGTTGAGAAACACGTTGCCAGGACGACTGACAGTCCAACTCATTTCCCAGATCGCTCTCCTTTGTGTCCGTTAAGAAATAGCTCAAGACAAGCCTTGCTGATGATGACATCACTATGTGACAGCATCTGTCTTCTGAGTTTCAACCATAGAATGTGAGTCAGTAGAACAGACATTTCCATTCAAATTGACATTTGGAATGTTTGAATAATTGATGCATTGCACATGTATGAGGAGCTTTGTCCGTTTGATCAATTTCTCATTCTATGGTTTTCTCATCACAGGCCAACATTACATATGGCTGTTTCATTTACAGTAATGCTCCTGACATAAATGAACCTCTGGGAGTAGACCTGGGTTTTAGCTGTGCTTGATTGAGCTTTCCTGGTACAATGGAAACAATGGACCATTCCCAAAAGTGCAATCCCCGCTCATCTGGCAATCCTGGGTTTCAAATATCATTTGTTTTCTTTCAAAAACGTTAAGAGTTTGATCGAAAACCAGCCTTGGTTTTCGATCAAACTCTTAACGTTTTTGAAAGAAAACAAATAATATTTGAAACCCAGGTTTGTCAAGCAAACAGACAGACCTTTTGATTCAGAGATTCAGAGACATGTCTCTCTGCTCGCTTACAAGGTTGTGAAATAGTGCTCACCTTATTCCCTGATTTGGCCGCTCGTATCAACACCAGTCTATTCTTCTTCGTGAAGGCGCTCCTCAACTCGTGACACTTATCGTAGTTTTCCAGGTCCACTTTCTCCAAGTAGGTCGCAAGGTCCTGCACCAAACAGGCAGAACGTTGTTTACTCTAAAGGGCAAATTGCACCTTTAATTAACTGACGTTCTATTCCAGAAGAACGTGTGTGTGTTTAATGTTTATAAATCTGCCAGGTGGAAATTGAAGGACTACTGAGTGTTTATGGAAATAGTTATTAAAAGTGAAAGAGAACAGTACATCATCTGACAGACATGCATACAATGCATTGATACAGGATATCATCTGACAGACATGCATAAAATGCATTGATACAGGATATCATCTGACAGACATGCATAAAATGCATTGATATAGGATATCATCTGACAGACATGCATAAAATGCATTGATACAGGATATCATCTGACAGACATGCATAAAATGCATTGATACAGGCTATAATCTGACAGACATGCATAAAATGCATTGATACAGGCTATAATCTGACAGACATGCATAAAATGCATTGATACAGGATATAATCTGACAGACATGCATAAAATGCATTGATACAGGCTATAATCTGACAGACATGCATAAAATGCATTGATACAGGCTATAATCTGACAGACATGCATAAAATGCATTGATACAGGATATCATCTGACAGACATGCAATAAAATGCATTGATACAGGATATCATAATGAATGTAGTAACATCACAACATTCATTTCAGCAAATGTAGCTTTATGTTTAATATTATTATTATTTTCACTTGTGTCCTGCAGAGTTGGGGTCAATTCTATTCCAATTCCAATACTATTTTTCTAATTGCCTTTCAATAATTATTCTAGGACTGTCTGGGAGTGTTCTGAGTGAGTAGGGGAAAACTGAAAAATTGCTGTTATTGGCAGTGAGGTTTGGAACTCTCCTTCTTATTGGTCTATTAACTCATTTACCACCTGGTGATGTCACCAGGCAGGCCAAGACTCCATCCCAACTAAACAGGCTGATATTTCAGGCGGTCTTTTCAAACAGTCATTATCATAATTTCACAGTATTATTCCAACCTCATAGTGTGTAAATATATCTTAAACACAGGGACATCTGCACTGGGCCTTTAATAGTTTATAGAAATGTAGCGTACCTCATTCTCGTACACCACAAGCTCCGTCCTCTCCACCTGGATGTAGCGGTCCTTATAGCTGGCCAGGAATCTGCCTGAGGCCTTTTTCACCCAACCGGCCTTCCATGTGGACATGGTCTCTTTGGACCTGGCGGGGTCCTCGTTGGGCCTGGTGGGGTCCTCTTTCACTTCCTGGGAGGACAACAGCGGAAGGAAATCAGAGTCGCACACAGCAAACTTACACTCGAGGCTATGTCTCAATACTCTTTCCTCCTTCCCTTCATCATCACTTACAGGTGAGTGAGAGGGCAAAGTGTGTTTCCATTATGTAGGCTATGGTTATAGTATTTCCTGTATGGTATGGTCTGTTCATAATATCAGTGGTTGTTTAGGAAAAGAGACACGGAGGGAGAGCTAGTCATAAGGATTGGAACGTGGCCTAATTAAACCTAAAATGTGTCTAGTAAGTATTAGAGCATGTTTCTCTTCATACTCTTGCTACATTTCTTGTGCTGTGTCTGGCTCAAAACGAAGTGACTTTGTATGAGTTTTGTAAACGCCTGAAACCTGACTTCTCAATAGGCCCCGCTGTGGCACTGCAGAGAGCTGTGACACTCAGTAAGTCCAAGGGCACTGCAAGCTGTAGGAGAACTGACACTATAGTGGTTAATGATGACACTTGAGGCATGTGCAGCTAAGTTAACACCGACAACTCTTATTTAGTAACAGTTAATTACATTTTTACACTCCCGCTACCTCTTCCTCCTCTGCTGCTCTGTTTCTCACCTCAGAAAAACACTTATTTCTAGGCAGTTCGCTCTTTTCTCTCTCTGCTCTCAGGTGTTTTTTCTTAGTATCACATTTCAGCTTAGTATCAGTTTCCTATTCTGTACACTGAGGTCACGTAAGGAGGCCATCTTTTGTCTTTCTGTCTACATTGAGTGGAGCATGTGTACTACATCAAATGACATTACTTGATTTGGGTAAAGATACACTTAAATTAAAAAACAGCACCATACAAATCAACATGCAGAAAGTAGGTATAAAGTATTGTAAAAGTAGTAAACTTCTTCCAAGCAGCTGAAAGAAAAACATCCCCATAATAAAATATGATTTATTTACATCTCAAAACATTTGAAGTTAGGAACTGAAATACAAAAGTGAAATGATCAAATCACAAGGGGTTCTTTGAGTTGTGTTATTCGGAAAAGACTTCCCAGGGTCCAGTTTCCCAAAAGCATGTTACGTAGAGGTTGACCGATTAATCGGAATGGCCGATTAATTAAGGCCGATTTCAAGTTTTCATAACAATCGGAAATTGGTATGTTTGGACACCGACTTGGCTGATTATTATTTTATTTTTTTACACCTTTATGTAACTAGGCAAGACAGTTAAGAACACATTCTTATTTTCAATGACGGCCTAGGAACATTGGGTTAACTGGCTTGTTCAGGGGTAGAACAACATATTTTTACCTTGTCAGCTCTGGGATTCAATCTTGCAACCTTACGGTTAACTAGTCCAACGCTCTAACCACCTGACTTACATTGCACTCCACGAGGAGCCTGCCTGTTACGCGAATGCAGTAAGAAGCCAAGGTAAGTTGCTAGCTAGCATTAAACTTATCTTATAAAAAACAATTAGTCAATCAATCATAATCACTAGTTAACTACACATGGTTAATGATATTACTAGTTTATCTAGCGTGTCCTGCATTGCATATTAATTGATGCGGTGCGCATTCGCGAAAAAGAACTGTCGTTGCTCCAACGTGTACCTAACCATAAACATCAATGCCTTTCTTAAAATCAATACACAGAAGTATATATTTTTAAACCTGCATATTTAGCGTAAAGAAATCCAGGATAGCAGGCAATATTAAGCAGGTGAAATTGTGTCACTTCTCTTGCGTTCATTGCACACAGAGTCAGGGTATATGCAACCGTTTGGGCCGCCTGGCTTGTTGCAAACTAATTTGCCAGAATTTTACGGAATTATGACATAACATTGAAGGTTGTGCAATGTAACAGCAATATGTAGACTTAGGGATGACACCCGTTATATAAAATACGGAACGGTTCCGTATTTCACTGAAAGAATAAACGTTTGGTTTTCGAGATGATAGTTTCCGGACTCGACCATATTAATGACCTAAGGCTCGTATTTCTGTGTGTTATTATGTTATAATTAAGGCAGACTCTATTTTCTGTATACATCAATGATGTTGCTCTTGCTGCTGGTGATTCTCTGATCCACCTCTACGCAGACGAAACCATTCTATATACTTCTGGCCCCTCCTTGGACACTGTGTTAACTAACCTCCAGACGAGCTTCAATGCCATACAACTCTCCTTCCGTGGCCTCCAACTGCTCTTAAACACAAATAAAACTAAATGCATGCTATTCAAACGATCACTGCCCGCAACTGCCCGCCCGTCCAGCATCACTACTCTGGACGACTCTGACTTAGAATATGTGGACAACTACAAATACCTTTGTGTCTGGTTAGACTGTAAACTCTCCTTCCAGACTCACATTAAGCATCTCCAATCCAAAATTAAATCTAGAATTGGCTTCCTATATCGCAACAAAGCATCCTTCACTCATGCTGCCAAACATACCCTCGTAAAACTGACCATCCTACCGATCCTCGACTTCGGTGATGTCATCTATAAAATAGCCCCCAACACTCTACTCAACAAACTGGATGCAGTCTATCACAGTGCCATCCGTTTTGTCACCAAAGCCCTATACACTACCCACCATTGCGACCTGTACACTCTCGTTGGTTGGCCCTCGCATCATACTCGTCGCCAAATCCACTGGCTACAGGTTATCTACAAGTCTCTGCTAGGTAAAGCCCCGCCTTATCTCAGCTCACTGGTCACCATAGCAGCACCAACTCGTAGCACGCGCTCCAGCAGATATATCTCACTGGTCACCCCCAAAGCCAATTCCTCCTTTGGCCGCCTTTCCTTCCAGTTCTCTGCTGCCAATGACTGGAACGAATTGCAAAAATCTCTGAAGCTGGAGACTCACATCTCCCTCACTAGCTTTAAGCACCAGCTGTCAGAGCAGCTTACAGATCACTGCACCTGTACATAGCCCATCTGTAAACAGCCCATCGATCTACCTACCTCATCCCCATACTGGTATTTATTTATTTATTTTGCTCCTTTGCACCCCAGTATCTCTACCTGCACATTCATCTTCTGCCAATCTACCATTCCAGTGTTTAATTGCTATATTGTAATCACTTCGCCACCATGGCCTATTTATTTCCTTAACTTACCTCATTTGCACTCACTGTATATAGACTTTTTGTTTTCTTTTGTTCTACTGTATCATTGACTGTATGTTTTGTTTATTCCATGTGTAACTCGGTGTTGTATGTGTCGAATTGCTATGCTTTATCTTGGCCAGGTCGCAGTTGCAAATGAGAACTTGTTCTCAACTAGCCTACCTGGTTAAATAAAGGTGAAATAAAAATAAAATAAAAAAAGTCTATGATTTGATAGAGGAGTCTGACTGAGCGGTGGTAGGCACCAGCAGGCTCGTAAGCATTCATTCAGACAGCACTTTCGTGCGTTTTGCCAGCAGCTCTTCGCAATGCTTCAAGCATTGTGCTGTTTATGACTTCAAGCCTATCAACTCCCGAGATTAGGCTGGTGTAACCGATGTCAAATGGCTAGCTAGTTTGAAACGCGCTAATACCGTTTCAAACGTCACTCGCTCTGAGACTTGGAGTAGTTGTTCCCCTTGCTCTGCAAAGGCCGCGGCTTTTGTGGAGTGATGGGTAATGCTGCTTCGAGGGTGGCTGTTCTCGTTGTGTTCCTGGTTCGAGCCCAGGGAGGAGCGAGGAGAGGGACAGAAGCTATACTGTTACACTGGCAATACTAAAGTGCCTATAAGAACATCCAATAGTCAAAGGTATATGAAATACAAATGGTAAAGAGAGAAATAGTCCTATAATTCCTATAATAACTACAACCTAAAACTTCTTACCTGGGAATATTTAAGACTCATGTTAAAAGGAACCACCAGCTTTCATATGTTCTCATGTTCTGAGCAAGGAACTTAAACTTTAGCTTTCTTACATGGCACATATTGCACTTTCTTTTCCAAAACGTTGTTTTTGCATTATTTAAACCAAATTGAACATGTTTCATTATTTATTTGAGGCTAAATTGGTTTTATTGATGTATTCAATTAAGTTAAAATAAGTGTTCATTCAGTATTGTTGTAATTGTCATTATTACAAATAAATGTAAAAAATCTGCCGATTAATCGGTATCGGCTTTTTTTGGTCCTCCAATAATCGGTATAGGTATCGGCGTTGAAAAATCATAGTCGGTCGACCTCTAATCTTAAGGCTAAGTTCATCGTTAGAACCTTCGTAGGAGAATCATTAAATCTTCGAGCTGATCCCAAAACCATCGTTATTAATGTTGTACTTGAAAAAAACGCTCGCAATCTAATGCCTGCCTCAGAGCAGCTAAGATGCCTTTTTCCCTCCTGTTGTCACTTTATACACAGAAGATCCCTGCTAAACATAGAATCACATGGTTTATCCGCCTCTCTATGACCGCTGATAACTTCAGAACAAAGTTGACTACAAATACAAAGTTGCCAATATATAAATATGTGGTTTTCGATGATGAGTTTATAGGATAGCTAGCAACTTGTAAAAAATTACTCATTCGTATAAGTCAGTAGTATTTTAATAGTATGTAAAACTTATGTTTATGACGGTTGCCGTTTTAGTTAATTCAATGATAATTATTAGGTGGAAGTCGCTAGCTACAGTATAGTAGCTTTTAGCTAGCTAGCTAACTAGCTGCTCTGTAAGATAGCTTGACTTGCTAGAAAATTATGGAAACAAGTTGAGGAAAAGGTAACTAAACATGTTTTATTATCAACTGAAACAATATGTTTCTCCTGTATTGAATGAAAAGATCATATTTTGCAATCTCCCAAAATAAATGTGATCTCTGCCGAGAGACTAGGCTCTCCTCCATCTTGTCTTGCATTGGTTGTGAAACCCTATGCTCTCCGTCCAGTAGCAGAAAGAGCTTGCATGAAGCGCAATGAAATACGTCACAATGTAAATGGGGCATCAGTATCGACAAATGCCTCAACAACGCACTTAGCAAACGTTCTCTCTGATTGGTGTTTTGGGAAACGTATGTTACATCTTCAGCCAATGTAGGAAATATTCAATGTTAAAACACTTGTAAGCCTAAGTTCCATCACTATCGGGAAACTGGACAGATCTGAAGCAGAATGCCAGGGTTCTGTTCATAAGGGCACACAACAAAAATGTTGTAAAATGTTTTGCTAGGTATTCCATCCGTTTCATTCTGTTTTCTTCCATTTCTTGCTTAATGAACACCCCCCTGTTGTTATATGGAGCTGTCCATACGTGGAGATACCAGTCCAGACCAGGGTATTGAGACCTGAGAAAGCTGACTACTGAGTAGCTGTAGCACAATGCCTTTCTATCACAATGCTTTTCTATGCTACTCAGTTACTACAAAACATAGTATGAAACTTCCAGCACTGAATAAGACTGGATTGCGTTTGTAATATTAACCAATGAAGAAACAACAACGTAAAACTAAAGCTCACAGCACTATCTACCTCAAACTCCTTTAGGAGACACTGCACAGCAAATTGACTGGTCCTCATTTATTACAGAATAAAACACAAACAACTGCAGGTGCCTGTCTAAAACTCCCAGGCACTCCGAATCTATTGGAGGAAATTCCACAGGATGTCTTTTTAAAGGGTCATCGAGCTGTTTTTCCACTTTCACTGCGACAGCACTGGGAAGAGTGGCTCCGCTTTGCACACAGAGGAAAGGTACAGCTGTGAGGAGAGGAAAGGCCTAGAGAGAGAGGGGGAGTGACACAGAGAGGTTAAAGGAGTTAGAAAGAGATGAAGGGAGAAGGTTAGAGGTGATAGAGGAATGAAAGAGGAAGAGAGAGAGAAAGAGGAATGGAAATACAGAGAAGTGGAGAGAGAGGGAGAGAGAAAGAGAGAAGGAAAGAGAGAGAAAAAGAGAGACAGATAAAAGGCAGTCATTGGTCTTCCACAGTGCATTGTCCACAAAACAGAGACATGAGAGAGAGGGGACATGGCATGCATCGCTGTCTCTAAGTGAAAGAGGAAAGCACTGATTGGCCTTTGTCTCTCTGACACACACACACACACACACACACACACACACACTGAAGGCCAGGCCAGTGGAAAGTGGAACACATCCCAGTGTACTGTACAATGCCTGACAGTACAGCTCACCCCTGCCAATAATGCTGGGTGTGGTGCTGGATACATCTACACTGTTAGAAAAAGGGTTCCAAAATTATTCTTCAGCTGTCCTCATAGGAGAACCCTTTTTGCTTCCAGGTCAAACTATTTTGGGTTTCATGTAGAACCTTCTCTGTAAAGGGTTCTATATGGAACTCAAGGGGATTCTTCCTGGAACCAAAAAGGGTTCTTCAAAGGGTTATCCACTGAGGGAAGCCGAAGAACCATTTTAGGTTCTAGATAGCACCTTTTTTTCTCAGAGTGTACATTATAGAAGAGATATTTTGCACTACAGCAGCTGGCTTGACTCTGTGTCTTCCATTATGCAGCTTAACATTGGCTAGCATAGTTAGCTAAAGTGAGGGAATGCTGTTAGGTGCAACATTTTAATGGACTCGCGTCATACAACATTGTGGCATGTGGCAACATTAGCCATGTTGGCTAGTTAACCAAACTCAACATGCTGGTAAAAGTGCAACAGTCTCTGTTTCCTTGATTGTACAGTTATCATTGTGGCAAGTGGCAACATTAGCCATGTTGGCTAGTTATCCCAACTGAGCTTACTGGTTGGAAGCTCACAGAGCTCTGTGGTGTCGGCCATTGTTGCAAGCAACTTTAGCAGTGTTAGCTAGTTAGCCAAGCTGAACATGCCAGAAGGTGTAACAGTTCCAAACATGGATCTGCTTTTAGCTTTACCACATATCGACTCCCACAGGAAGAGATGCTTGGTTAATCAGTGGACATCCCAAAATGACATCTGATAATGACTGTCGTATGCTAGCATGTAATGACGAGTGTAACATTATGAAGTTGAAGTTTACACGGGTTTGTGCCTCTCTGAGGATGTTTGAAATAAGACGAGCAAATACACAATTAATATAAAACTGTATTGGGCCAAGCTTTGTTATTGTGTCATAAATGGATGTCTTCCAAATTCTCATTTCACATGAGAAAACCTAACCCAAAAACCAAGCCGGAGCCAAATCCAAAACCTCCCTTTTCTTATGCCTTTGCAATATCTGATTCACTTTACAACTCTTTCAACAACCATCCCAAATGGGCTGAGGCCGAGCCCTCATTTCAAGGCCTTAAAAAAGGCACACCTTAGCCGACATGTGTTCCTTATAAAGTCTCCATCTGGGATGAATTGAGTTCCATGCTGCCCTGCCCGGCTTGAACTCACCACACGTCCTAATCAACATCATCTGAGTTAACAAGGTCTCCCCTTTCCACTGGTTGACTTAGCTAGCTATTAGGGGAAGTGGGAGAGAGGAGAGAAGACACCTTAGTTTCCTTTGAGAGAGTGGGGAATAGGGGAAGTGGGAGAGAGGAGAGAAGACACCTTAGTTTCCTTTGAGAGAGTGGGGAATAGGGGAAGTGGGAGAGAGGAGAGAAGACACCTTAGTATCCTTTGAGAGAGTGGGGAATAGGGGAAGTGGGAGAGAGGAGAGAAGACACCTTAGTATCCTTTGAGAGAGTGGGGAATAGGGGAAGTGGGAGAGAGGAGAGAAGACACCTTAGTATCCTTTGAGAGAGTGGGGAATAGGGGAAGTGGGAGAGAGGAGAGAAGACACCTTAGTATCCTTTGAGAGAGTGGGGAATAGGGGAAGTGGGAGAGGTGTACTTTAACTATATGCACATCATAACAAGACTGTATATAGACATAATATGACACTTGACATTGTATTTATTCGCTTGGAACCTTCGTGAGTGTAATTTTTTATGTTAATTTTATTTGTATTGTTTATTTCACTTTTGTTTATCTATTTCACTTGCTTTGGCAATGTAAAAATATGTTTCCAGTCAATAAAAAAATGTCAATAAAACCCCAGTCAATAAAACCCCTTAAATTGAATTGAGAGAGCGGGGTAGAGGTGAGAGAGGGAGGGAGAGGTGAGAGAGGGAGGGAGAGGTGAGAGAGGGGGGAATAGGAGAGACGTAGAGCTCTCAAAGATACTAACAAACAAGAGGAAGTCCCAAAGAAATACTCTATTGCACACACACACACACACACACACACACACACACACACACACACACACACACACACACACACACACACACACACACACACACATATCAACAGCACCATCAGAGTTTCAGAGGGAACTCAGTCACACACACTTACTCACACACAACCATTGTGCAGCACAAGTCCAAATGCCGGGAAACGACGGTCAGAAATTGACTATTGTGCAGCACAAGGCTGAGCGGTGGTCAAAGAGGGTTAATTGTTTTCCTCACATAATGTGCAAGTCTGTTTCCTCAGACTGTGGTCCAGCAGGCTGACACACACCATGGCCATGCTTCCAGCAACAGCAGAACGTGACTGACAATTACAGAAGAAGTGTCGAAGAAGTGTTGGTGTCAGTGATACTGAGCCAAAAGAACCTCCCCACTGGGCACAGACGTCAGTTCAACGTCTAAGTTTGATTTACATTAGGTTGAGAAATGCCCTTACGTTGATGACTTTTTGCAAATCCAATCAGTTCATTCAACGTCATCACATTGACTTTTTTTGGTTGAAATGAGGTGGAAACAACATTGATTGAACAGTTTTTGCCCAATGGGTAGGTAGTGTTTATTGTATGTGTGTGTGTGTGTGTGTGTGTGTGTGAGAGAGAGAGAGGGGGGGGGGACAGAAAGAAAGATAAAGTGAGGGGTTGAGAAAAACAGACAGAGAAAGAGTCAGAGATAGAAAGATAGAGTGAAGTGAGAGGATGAGGGGAGGGGAGAGGGGAGAGAGGGGAGGGGTCAGTGACAGAGTGCTAAAACAGCTGGTTGTGTATAACAGGCAGCTAGCCAGGCAGTGGCCTTCACTGAGCCGCCAGACACTGTCCAGCCACACCGGTGTATATAAACCCGGCCCACGAGGAATGGCCTGTCAACCTATTGCTGTGACTCAGAGGACTAGAATGAAGTTGCCCATAGACACTGATCTGAGGACAGTTTTGAGTTTTAAACCCTAATGATTAAGGTGAAATGTGTGGGTAGGGTAAGCTGATCCTAGATCTGCTATAGGAAATGTCTACCAAGAGAGACTGCACAGACACACAGCTGAAGCCTTTCCGCCAGTCCTACCTAGTAGGGTCTTTCATTTACCAATTAAGATCACATTAGTATAGCTACATATAGGGCATTCAGTGTGGTTAGTCCAGCTGTTCATATAGTTATACTGATGTGAAAACATAGTGATGGCTGACTTGATTTCCTCTCAGGGCTAGTTTCCAGGCCTAGTCCAGGACTAACAGGTCAGATTCCATTAAACTGGCCCTTGGTCTTTACAATAAACCTTTGGAAACAAACCATGTATAGCTTGAAAATATGGTTAACACTATAAGTCATTCTTATGGACTGTTAGTCTTGGAATTCATAGTCCATCTGAATATGAGAGTGGTTCCATTTCTCCGGTCTCATCCCTCAGTTTACCAAACCAAGTGGCAGGGTCAGGCTGGTCAAATGACAGGTTGTACCTTTAACACTTCTGGGGGTGTTGGGTCAATATTTCATGTTTATGAACGTGCCCTGATTTGTTATGGGACTGCCAGGCACCCCTGTAGTATAAACCTTGACTGCATGGTGGTCCTTATCTCACCCCTGCACTCTGGTTATTAATGTAAGACTACACTAACACTACACTAACACTACACTACTGTAATAGGATAGTGCTGCTAAGGGCTAAACCTCTGTGTGCAAGGGGTTTTCTGAGGTCATTAAGAACATTTTCTTTTAAAATCAATTGCTCCACGTCAATTGTGACACAGTTGTTTAAATCAATGTTTATGTAGCTGAGAGAAGCTCCTAGAAGTACCATACCTTGCTGGGCATAGTACTTTTTTTGACCATGAATTTACATTCCATTCTACTTCATCTCCCGTGACTCAGCATCTAGACTGAGAGAATCTGCCAGGACTGACTGGGATGTGGGAGATAACAGCAGCATTAGTGACTCAGCATCTAGACTGAGAGAATCTGCCAGGACTGACTGGGATGTGGGAGATAACAGCAGCATTAGTTCCGTTTTAAGGGTTTTGTCACTGGTTATTTGGACGTATCAGGATTGGGTGAAGGCGGTGCATAAACCGCGTCATCTTGAGAGCTTCGTGCCTGTGCCCACATGGGGTGGAGGGGGGGGGGGGGGGGGGGGGGCTTTGGCTGAGAGTTTCTTGTTGCAAGGTGGAGACTTCGTTTCTGCCAGAACTCACAATTTGTAGGAACACAGAAGTTAACCATGCAGCTGACTTCTGGGTTAACAGAGATTATAGGCTACTATGACAAGAGTTTCACTGCATCACGCGCATGTGTGTGTGTGTGTGTGTATGTGTGTTTGCACCAGCGTATGTATATGTGTGTGTGTGTGTGTACACGTGTGTGTGTGTGTGTGTGTGTGTGTGTGTGTGTGTGTGCGTGTGCGTGTGCGTTTGCACCAGCGTGTGTATATGTGTGTGTGCAAAAAGTTGCAAAGTAGCCAATTTTGATTGATTTACTGTTTTACTGCTCTGTTCGACTTCCTCATTCTAGTAGCAGCTTCCGGAAACTCGCCTCAATGTCATCTACGGCTTGCAACTTTGAGCTGCTATATGAGTTGTTGCACATACAGTAGGCCTGTTTATCCCATAAAGACATGTTTAAAACACACAGGTCACTGCTTGTCAGTTCAGGCCTACTCTTTTTAACGTCAGTACATTCAAACAAAAGAAGGGAAAATAGGCCTCCAGATGAAGTTTTAGAAGCAGTACATCTTCTTCTGTTCTAACTAGCCTATTTAGGATGTAGGATCATTCAGGATAGGACGAGAGCCTTACATATCAGGTGACTCAGTAGTTCTTTCAGTCTGACCCAAGCTGCATTGCATCCCCAGACAACACTGCGGTGTCAGGCCTACTGACCATGGTTGTAGGTATGGTGACTTTGTTCACATTCAATAACTGATTTGAGATCAGCTCTCCATAACACATAACATATCAGGGTTGGGTTACATGTTATCGGTTTGAAAAGAACTGTAACTGTAATCAGATACTTTACCAGTAAAACTATTGTAATACGATTACAGATAGTTTTGAAAAACTAGATGATTACATCTTGGATTAAATTCAGAAAGGATGTTTGTTTTCTCAATGACATTCAAATGCATTGCAATGCATCAAAGCATTGAAAAAAAGCGCAAGTTTAAATTTGTTCCACCAGAGCAAGTCTGACCACAAGTTCAGAGACCACTATGATGACACACCAAATGCGTTTGATGGATCATTTTTGTCTTCTTCCAATGCCTCTCAGATTATGTTACTGAATTTGGTTAATCCAAAAATTATGTTACTGATTATAATTTTGGACAGGTAACTAGTACTGTTTTTTTATATTTATTTTTGATTGAACCTTTATTTAACTAGGCAAGTCAGTTAAGAACAAATTCTTATTTACAATGATGACCTACAACCGCGAAACCCGGATGATACTGGGCCAATTGTGTACCACCCTACTGTAACCGATTACATTTAGAAAGTAACCTACCTAACCCTGTAGGCTAAAATGTATCCACATAGCTACAATGTAGTTATTACAATGTAAAAATACAGTTATTAACCCCTCCTCCTCCTCCCCTAACATCTCCATGGCTACAGGGGCAGCAGCCAGCAACGGAGGGGTGAGAGAAACCACTGTAAATGCCCCAGTAGCAGTAGTAAGCTACCGTTGAAAGCAGCAGGTTGTCAGGTGCGTGGCTTTATCAGCTCCTGGCACCTGAGTTTGAACTGTGAAAAGTACGATGCGTTGTTGGAGCCTGTTGACGCATAGCATATCAGTTTGATGAAACACAAATTATTATTTTCTTCGCCGATACTTCAACAGGCTATATGTAGTGTGTAGTGTCCATCCAATAAACTGCGGATTGTTTTATATCTAGGCTACATTGCTCGTTTAACTCTTTTTTTTCTGACCTTGAATGATGATGAGTTTGAGACTACTTTCCTACCCCTCCGTGAGTGTTTAGATTGACCTATGTCGCCACTGAGAAAATGTAAGAATCTTTACTAAGGTTAAACTTTCATTAGACCTGTAGCCTTTATTTAATTTAAAACCAACCATAGCCGACCGAGATTCCACCAATGCCGCCCATCACAACAATGCAATAGACTGAATACTCACGTCTTCCATGATAAAAACGAATATCCGTTATACTATGTGTGGAGGAATAACACTCGAAGGCGGCCGTTATTCTTGACAAAAAGTCAGTATTTCACTTCTTTTAGACAGCAACCAACTATTATCCAACATGACTCGAATATGAGGAAGAAAATAAGGAACTGTAAAAGTTTGGACGCGGAACGGTCTTGTCTTTTTCTTTCCTCTTTCGACGCGTTCGACTCAGCTACGAAACAAGTTTGAAGAAAAAGTTTGGTTTCCGGTAAGTCCCTGAATGCCTCAGCGCGTCGATAGACAGGGTATGTCAATCGAACTGAATCCCTTAGGCGCAGTGAAGGCCGTAACAAATTGACGTAGGCTAGCCATTTTCTCAAGTGTTCACGCAGTGCAAATGTGAGTGAGCGCCTTTAAACTTCGCACTGTCTCTGTCACCAACACAGTAACCTATTGTATAACTGTGAGAAGTAAGCTTGTCCTTTGACACAATGAATGACGCCATAAAACCATCGTCCTGAACTCATGATAAAAACACAGCACTGCAAGACCAATAAAACAGATTGTATAACGCATTCCTATACAGGCGGAATAAAACACATGGAACTGTATCCTTTTTGTCATCCTCATTTGTTTGTTTTTATGAATATCAAACTACACCCACTATCCCACTGTGTTTGTCCTTAATGAAAACAATTGCACATGTCAACATTTCTGAATAGGCCTAGCCTACACTGAATCAGATGTGGTCATCACTGTAATAAAACAACAGGTTGTATGTAATAAAATGACACGTTGTTTGACGAATTACTTGACATTATGCCCTTTAACGTTCCCTGTCACGCTAACGTTTTCATTCAACCTAGAGCTGTACCACTGTGGGTTGGATAAACAGTGGATTAATTATAAACTCCAAACTTGTCTCTTCTTACTTCCTGATAGGTGTGGTGGCTGTTATTGGTTAGAGGGGATGTATTGTCTGTCACAACACTGAGCTATAAAAAACGGAGCTCCCCTGGGCGGGGCTGCAGTTTACTCTAAATGAACAGTTCTCTTGCATAATTCATTTCTCAATGCTTATAGCTTAAAATAAATACATGTATTTCATGTGAAGCTGTGTGTGTGTCATACATATTGTGTGTGTGTATGTGTGTGTGTATGTGAGTGGGGGGTATGTGTGTGTGTGTGTATGTGAGTGGGGGGTAAGTGTGTGTGTATGTGAGTGGGGGGTATGTGTGTGTGTATGTGAGTGGGGGGTATGTGTGTGTGTATGTGAGTGGGGGGTATGTGTGTGTGTGTATTTGAGTGGGGGGTATGTGTGTGTGTATGTGAGTGGGGGTATGTGTGTGTGTGTATGTGAGTGGGGGGTATGTGTGTGTGTATGTGAGTGGGGGTATGTGTGTGTGTATGTGAGTGGGGGGTATGTGTGTGTGTGTATGTGAGTGAGTGGGGGGTATGTGTGTGTGTGTATGTGAGTGGGAGGTATGTGTGTGTGTGTATGTGAGTGGGGGGTATGTGTGTGTGTATGTGAGTGGGGGTATGTGTGTGTGTATGTGAGTGGGGGGTATGTGTGTGTGTATGTGAGTGGGGGGTATGTGTGTGTGTGTATGTGAGTGGGGGGTATGTGTGTGTGTATGTGAGTGTGTATGTGAGTGGGGGGTATGTGTGTGTGTATGTGAGTGGGGGGTATGTGTGTGTGTATGTGAGTGGGGGGTATGTGTGTGTGTATGTGAGTGGGGGTATGTGTGTGTGTATGTGAGTGTGTATGTGAGTGGGGGGTATGTGTGTGTGTATGTGAGTGGGGGGTATGTGTGTGTGTGTATGTGAGTGGGGGGTATGTGTGTGTGTATGTGAGTGAGTGGGGGGTATGTGTGTGTGTATGTGAGTGTGTATGTGAGTGGGGGGTATGTGTGTGTGTATGTGAGTGGGGGGTATGTGTGTGTGTATGTGAGTGGGGGGTATGTGTGTGTGTATGTGAGTGGGGGGTATGTGTGTGTGTATGTGAGTGGGGCTATGTGTGTGTGTATGTGAGTGGGGGGTATGTGTGTGTGTGTATGTGAGTGGGGGGTATGTGTGTGTGTATGTGAGTGGGGGGTATGTGTGTGTGTATGTGAGTGTGTATGTGAGTGGGGGGTATGTGTGTGTGTGTGTGTATGTGAGTGGGGGGTATGTGTGTGTGTATGTGAGTGGGGGGTATGTGTGTGTGTATGTGAGTGGGGGGTATGTGTGTGTGTATGTGAGTGTGTATGTGAGTGGGGGGTATGTGTGTGTGTGTGTGTATGTGAGTGGGGGGTATGTGTGTGTGTATGTGAGTGGGGGGTATGTGTGTGTGTATGTGAGTGGGGGGTATGTGTGTGTGTATGTGAGTGGGGGTATGTGTGTGTGTATGTGAGTGGGGGTATGTGTGTGTGTATGTGAGTGGGGGTATGTGTGTGTGTATGTGAGTGGGGGTATGTGTGTGTGTATGTGAGTGGGGGTATGTGTGTGTGTATGTGAGTGGGGGGTATGTGTGTGTGTATGTGAGTGGGGGGTATGTGTGTGTGTATGTGAGTGGGGGGTATGTGTGTGTGTATGTGAGTGGGGGGTATGTGTGTGTGTATGTGAGTGGGGGTATGTGTGTGTGTATGTGAGTGGGGGTATGTGTGTGTGTATGTGAGTGGGGGTATGTGTGTGTGTATGTGAGTGGGGGTATGTGTGTGTGTATGTGAGTGGGGGTATGTGTGTGTGTATGTGAGTGGGGGGTATGTGTGTGTGTATGTGAGTGTGTATGTGAGTGGGGGGTATGTGTGTGTGTATGTGAGTGGGGGTATGTGTGTGTGTATGTGAGTGGGGGGTATGTGTGTGTGTATGTGAGTGTGTATGTGAGTGGGGGGTATGTGTGTGTGTATGTGAGTGGGGGTATGTGCACCCATGCATATGTGGTGCACATAAAATGTATGGTCACATTTATGTTTATGTATTTTCTTTGTATTGGGGAAGAATGCTTTAACTGAAATGTCAGTCCTCCAAGGTTTCGCGATGCCTTTATACACCTGTTGGCCAGTCGGGGGCAGTGAGACATGTTTACTTCACACTGGGACTTTTTTAAATGTTCTATTCTTATTTCACCTTTATTTAACCAGGTAGGCTAGATTACCTTTATTTAACCAGGTAGGCTAGATCACCTTTATTTAACAAGGTAGGCTAGTTGAGAACACCTTTTATTTAACCAGGTAGGCTAGTTGAGAACACCTTTATTTTAACCAGGTAGGCTAGTTGAGAACACCTTTATTTAACCAGGTAGGCTAGTTGAGAACAAGTTCTCATTTACCACTGCGATCTGGCCGAGATAAAGCAAAGCAGTTCAACACAAACAACAGAGTTACACATGGAATAAACAAACATACAGTCAATAATACAGTAGAAAAAGTCTATATACAGCATGTGCACATGAGGTAAGATAAGGGAGGTAAAGCAAGTAATTACAATATTGCAATTAAACACTGGAGTGATAGATGTGCAGAAGAGGAATGTGCATGTCGAGATACTGGGGTGCAAAGGAGCAAGATAAATAAATAAATACAGTATGGGGATGAGGTAGTTGGATGGGCTATTTACAGATGGGCTATGTACAGGTGCAGTGATCTGTGAGCTGCTCTGACAGCTGGTGCTTAAAGTTAGTGAGGGAGATATGAGTCTCCAGCTTCAGTGATATTTGCAGTTCGTTCCAGTCATTGGCAGCAGAGAACTGGAAGGAAAGGCGGCCAAAAGAGGAATTAGCTTTGGGGGTGACCAGTGAAATATACCTGCTGGAGCGCGTGCTACTGGTGGGTGCTGCTATGGTGACCAGTGAGCTGAGATAAGGCCAGGCTTTACCTAGCAAAGACATGGAGATGACCTGGAGCCAGTGGGTTTGGCGACGAGTATGAAGCGAGAGCCAGCCAACGAGAGCATACAGGTCGCAGTGGTGGGTAGTATATGGGGCTTTAGGGACAAAACGGATGGCACTGTGATAGACTGCATCCAATTTGTTGAGTAGAGAGTTGGAGGCTATTTTGTAAATGACATCGCCGAAGTCGATGGTCAGTTTTACGAGGGTATGTTTGGCAGCATGAGTGAAGGATGCTTTGTTGCGAAATAGGAAGCCAATTCTCAATTTAATTTTGGATTGGAGATGCTTAATGTGAGTCTGGAAGGAGAGGTTACAGTCTCCTAGCCAGACACCTAGGTATTTGTAGTTGTCCACAAATCAGAACCGTCCAGAGTAGTGATGCTGGACGGGCGGGTAGGTGCGGACAGCGATCGGTTGAAGAGCATGCATTTAGTTTTACTTGCATTTAAGAGCAGTTGGAGACCACGGAAGGAGAGTTGCATGGCGTTGAAGCGCGTCTGGAGGTTAGTTAACACAGTGTCCAAAGAAGGGCCAGAAGTATACAAAATGGTGTCATCTGCGTAGAGGTAGATCAGAGAATCACCAGCAGCAAGAGCTACATCATTGATGTATACAGAGAAGAGAGTCGGCCCGAGAATTGAACCCTGTGGCACCCCCATAGAGACTGCCAGACTATATGTGATCCCGCACCTGTGTGTTCTCATAATTGAAAGAACCTTTGAAAGGGATGCCATGTTCTCCTGTTTCATCATTTATCCTGTGTTACAGGTCAGTAAAGTGTCAAAATAAACAGAATACCACAATATCGTTTTGTAGCTTGCCTGTTGAAGACAGAAAATGCATGTCGAGTGTAACATTAAATTATGTGGCGGTGCATTCCTGTGATCTAGAAATAAACTAATTGTTAACTCCTGAACATTTTTATTTTTGAAAAAGACACTCCTGACAACATCCTAAGGGTTTAGAGAATGTAATGTTGTAACTGTGATGATTGCTAGCTTCGGTTAGCGCTATGCTAGCTTGTTCAGTCATTTTCCAATTATTAGCATGAATGTAATTTGCAATAGTCTTGTCTTTCTATTAACCCTTTTTAAACTGGGTGAATGTATTTTGAGCATGGGTATAAAGTATCTTCCAATGAGTTATACCAGTCTTTAAAGGCTTTCATGTTTTAGAGTCTCCTATGGGGCTTTAGTGGGCAACAGTCAACTACATAATCATAACATAAACAGGTGAATTAAAGTTAAGAGTAAATGTGTTTGGGGTATAAATGTAAAGAATTTTAGGATGTGAATTGGATTGTAATATAATATTTTTGATGTTTATGAAATACTATGTCAGGGATTTATGAGACAAATTATTAAATACACTTTAAACAAAAAACAAAAAAAACATTGAAATACAATGAAAAGACAGAAAAAGACGATTTGCACTTGAGAGAATTTTGAATAAAATAATTGAGGGAACCTTTGAAAGAGAAGCCACTCTCTCCTGTTTCATCATTTATCCTGTGTTACAGGAACTATTATCTGCTGCATCAGTCCCAAAACTGGGACCTGTAACACTTATGTGTTTCTGTGTTTCTCTCTCTCTGTGTGTGTGTGTGTATGTGTGTGTGTCTGTGTGTGTGTGTGTGTGTGTGTGTGTGTGTGTGTGTGTGTGTGTGTGTGTGTGTGTGTACATGCATGCATGTGTGTGTACGTGCTGTTACAGTTACATGCAGTGAGGCAGATTAGAAACTAAACTACACTGACATTTAATTGAACATCACCTTATTTCGAGGAAGAGGAAGTGGTGAATGGTGCATAAGGCATGCTTTCTCATTAGTGGTCCAATGTTTGCTCAATAAAGTCTGAGCACCCAAGAAGAAGACCTTGTTGGTCACATGGCCTATTTCTACTTCTAATGAAAGTATCCTTGAGCAGGGTCTCTCTCTTTCCCTTTTTTCTTACACTTTTCTCCCACTTTGAAGCTTCTTCCACTCTTCAACTCATGCACAGGACTTTATCAGGACAAGTTACACATCCACCTCTACTATCTTACCAACAACCACAACCAATATCCATCATAAAAATGAGTTTCTTCGTACATGCACAATATTTAGTGGTAGCAGTGAGAGTCATAATCAAAACAAGTAGAAACACTTGTTTAGTGAAGGCTGCATGAAGAGTGAAATGTGTAACCAAAAAGGTCATTTTTATCTATGAGCCCAGTCGCCTGTAAAACCCAACCACAGTCCTACACTCAAACACTGCTGTGAGTCTGCCCAACATGTGCCTGCATCACCAGTGAAGCACCACCCTCAGGCAGTCTTTGGGAAGTGCATTGATTTAACTCAAGCTCTCTGTCTGGTCTGGACTGGAGTAATCTGAGGGAAAAGTAGGATCGGACACTGCTCTTAGTTCAGTTGTGAGTTATCTCCCCTAATGGTTAATGAGGATAGGATCTGACAAGCATAGATGATCCTAGATCTGTGATGTGCCTAAGTCACAGGAGGTTGGTGACACCTTATTTGGGGAGGACGGGCTTGTGGTAATGGCTGGAGGGGAATGAGTGGAATGGTATCAAATACATGGTTTCCATTGGCTCCATTCCAGCTATTATTATGAAGCATTCTCCTCTCAGCAGCCTCCACTGGCCAAGTGTACCTCTAACCATAACGCTGTGTCTCAGCCAATTTCCCCAACATTAATGTGTTCACTGTCTGCTTCAAAGTCAGTGGGAGCTATCCAAATAGCTACCGAGGTAATATGGAAAATAACAAAGTACAGTGTATTCGGAAAGTATTCAGACCTCTTGACTTCTTCCACATTTTGTACAGCCTTATTCTAAAATTGATTACATAGTTTTTCCCCCTCATCAATCTACACACAATACCCCATAATGACATCACAATACCCCATAATGACATCACAATACCCCATAATGACATCACAATACCCCATAATGACAAAGCAAAACTGTTTTTTTCTTTTTGCACATGTATAAAAAATATTTAAAAAATATCACATTTACATACAGTGTCTTGCGAAAGTATTCGGCCCCCTTGAACTTTGCGACCTTTTTCCACATTTCAGGCTTCAAACATAAAGATATAAAACTGTATTTTTTTTTTTTTTGTGAAGAATCAACAACAAGTGGGACACAATCATGAAGTGGAACGACATTTATTGGATATTTCAAACTTTTTTAACAAATCAAAAACTGAAAAATTGGGCGTGCAAAATTATTCAGCCCCCTTAAGTTAATACTTTGTAGCGCCACCTTTTGCTGCGATTACAGCTGTAAGTCGCTTGGGGTATGTCTCTATCAGTTTTGCACATCGAGAGACTGACATTTTTTCCCATTCCTCCTTGCAAAACAGCTCGAGCTCAGTGAGGTTGGATGGAGAGCATTTGTGAACAGCAGTTTTCAGTTCTTTCCACAGATTCTCGATTGGATTCAGGTCTGGACTTTGACTTGGCCATTCTAACACCTGGATATGTTTATTTTTGAACCATTCCATTGTAGATTTTGCTTTATGTTTTGGATCATTGTCTTGTTGGAAGACAAATCTCCGTCCCAGTCTCAGGTCTTTTGCAGACTCCATCAGGTTTTCTTCTTATTATTTGGCTCCATCCATCTTCCCATCAATTTTAACCATCTTCCCTGTCCCTGCTGAAGAAAAGCAGGCCCAAACCATGATGCTGCCACCACCATGTTTGACAGTGGGGATGGTGTGTTCAGGGTGATGAGCTGTGTTGCTTTACGCCAAACATAACGTTTTGCATTGTTGCCAAAAAGTTCAATTTTGGTTTCATCTGACCAGAGCACCTTCTTCCACATGTTTGGTGTGTCTCCCAGGTGGCTTGTGGCAAACTTTAAACGACACGTTTTATGGATATCTTTAAGAAATGGCTTTCTTCTTGCCACTCTTCCATAAAGGCCAGATTTGTGCAATATACGACTGATTGTTGTCCTATGGACAGAGTCTCCCACCTCAGCTGTAGATCTCTGCAGTTCATCCAGAGTGATCATGGGCCTCTTGGCTGCATCTCTGATCAGTCTTCTCCTTGTATGAGCTGAAAGTTTAGAGGGACGGCCAGGTCTTGGTAGATTTGCAGTGGTCTGATACTCCTTCCATTTCAATATTATCGCTTGCACAGTGCTCCTTGGGATGTTTAAAGCTTGGGAAATCTTTTTGTATCCAAATCCGGCTTTAAACTTCTTCACAACAGTATCTCGGACCTGCCTGGTGTGTTCCTTGTTCTTCATGATGCTCTCTGCGCTTTTGACGGAACTCTGAGACTATCACAGTGCAGGTGCATTTATAGGGTATGACTCTACAAGTTTGGCACACCTGTATTTGAGGAGTCTCTCCCATTCTTCTCTGCAGATCCTCTCAAGATCTCAAGATCTCAAGATCTCTCAGATCTCAGATCCTCTCAAGCTCTGTCAGGTTGGATGGGGAGCGTTGCTGCACAGCTATTTTCAGGTCTCTCCAGAGATGTTCAATTGGCTCTGGCTGGGCCACTCAAGGACATTCAGAGACTTGTCCCAAAGCCACTCTTGCATTGTCTTGGCTGTGTGCTTAGGGTCGTGAACCTTCACCCTAGTCTGAAGTCCTGAGCGCTCTGGAGCAGGTTTTCATCAAAGATCTCTCTGTACTTTGCTCCGTTCATCTTTCCCTTGATCCTGACTAGTCTCCCAGTCCCAGCTGCTAAAAAACATCCCCACAGCATGATGCCGCCACCACCATGCTTCACCGTATCTTGGTTTCGTCAGACCAGAGAATCTTGTTTCTCATGGTCTGAGAGTCCTTTAAGTACCTTTTGGCAAACTCCAAGTGGGAGTTTTACTGAGGAGTCGCTTCCATCTGGCCTAATTGGTGAAATGCTGCAAAGATGGTTGTCCTTCTGGAAGATTCTCCCATCTCCACAGAGGAAGTCTGGAGCTCTGTCCGAGTGATCATCGGGTTCTTGGTCCTTCCTTGACCAAGGCCTTTCTCCCTCAATTGCTCAGGTTGGCTGGGTGGCCAGCTCTAGGAAGATTCTTGGTGGTATCAAAATTCTTCCATTTAAGAATGATGGAGGCTACTGTTTTCTTGGGGACTTTCAATGCTGCAGAAATGTTTGGGTACCCATCCTTAGATCTGTGCACCGACACAATCCAGCCTCGGAGCTCTACGAACAATTCCTTCGACATGGCTTGGTTTTTGTTCTGACATGCACTGTCAACTGGCGTGTGCCTTTCCAAATCATGTCCAATCAATTGAATTTACCACGGGTGGACTCCAATCAAGTTGTAGAAACATTACAAGGATTATCAATGGAAACAGGATGCACCTGAGCTCAATTTCAAGAGTCATAGGAAAGGGTCTGAATACTTATGTAAATAAGATATTTAAAATATATATATATATATATATATATACATTTTCAAAAATTTTGAAAAACCTGTTTTCGCTTTGTCATTATGGGATATTGTATGTAGATTGATGACAATTATTTATTGAATAATTTTAGAATAAGGCTGTAACATAACAATGTTGAAAAAGTCAAGGGTTCTTAATACTTTCCGAATGCACTGTAGTTCCTTCAAAATATGTTTCCGATATAATGTTTTGTATTTACTCACTCAATTTCCTGTTTGTTTCATGACCAAAGTGTAGGGTGAATGACCCTAGACACTGATCTTGGCTCAGATTTCCCCATTAATGATTAAGTTTAGGAATGGGGGAGGGGAAGCTGATCCTAGATCTGTACCTAGGGGAAACTTCTCCCAGGAGCCATGACCAACCAAATGTATGTAATGTACAGACAGATTTGTAAAGACCTGTACAGTCAGATTTGAATCACAGTCTTTCTTACACATGTCCCACCATCGTCTCCTGCTATGGTGTCCCACTGGTTGGACCAATGATATTATGAAAGCTTGGGACTATAAGGTTTTAAAAGATGATTCTGACATAATTGGCTTTATATTTTCAAACCCTCATTGGTTTGAA
>NC_143027.1:82350000-82385000 GCF_057628025.1 Oncorhynchus mykiss
GGCATTGTTGACTCAGTTTGTCAACATAAACTACAGGGTCCATATTCATGTATTCCTTCTCTGAGATCCTTTGAGAATACGGGCCCTGGGGTACAGTTAAACGGCAAGGTATTGAGGTGTGCCTTAGAGGACTCCTGGGATCAATTTGCTAATTCAGGGATGGGCAACTTTGATGGGGCTGGGGGCCACAAAAAATCTTTGGACACCATGAGGGTCATCAGTTGCTCATGAATCTGCGTACCCACGTGTTAGCTGACATGGGCGAATTGAGTGACAATCCGTGACTGACATAACAACAGAAACTGCTGATTCTCAACCAAATGTTGAAATTCCTTGTGCATTCTCCTATTCTAGGTTGTAACAGTAAGTTGAGACCCAGAATTGTATTTTATTTGATTATTATAATCATTTTCTTTTATTGATCCGAGGGGCTTCCAAAGGGGGCTGCATCCCTGTGCTAATTGGTCAGAAGTTACATTTGAATATGTTTGCTTATTTTGAATATGACACACGGTATGTTTGTTGTTGGGCCTTAGCCTACTTGTACACACAGTTCATGATTAATATGGTTTATTTGACAGCTAGATATGTTTGCATGAAGTTATTTTGGTACTAACAAGGATGTGACTTATTTTTCCCTCAGCAGTGCTGACTGAGTTTACTGTATGTGGCTCTATTCATTAACTGTTAGCGTTGTGTGTGTGTGTGTTTGTTTTTCTTTGGACTGATCTCGGTACTCAGTATAAAAAGACATGTAGACCCATAGTCAATGCAAAACCCAGATGCAATGGTAAACCGGAATCAAGCTCGCTTGGTTTGATTATTAACATTACTGATCGCTCTGACCACAAGTTAGCACTATTGTACTAGCTACGCTATAATGTTCTCTAATATCATCAGTTTGCCAATGGTATTTTTCCAATCCATCAACATAGGCTACCAGTTCATTTTGAATGATTTAGCCTGAAGAGCATCGTTAATGTAGGCTACTTCCCCAAAATATAATATATCCTCTCTACTCTGTTTATTAAAAAACAAAGAGCATCTGAAAGTGGTCTCAGATACAAGGTCATTTTTGAACTATAGGCCTAGTCCTTTTCCTGGGGGTTGATGTAATAGAACCTCTCTCCAGGTATACTGTACATGAAATATAAATCATACTGTACCAGTAACATGGAGACAGTGTAATGCCCGGGGTGTAGTGGAGGAAGAAGTCAGACGCAGGAAACAGAGAGTTCAGAGTAGCGCTATACTTTATTCACCACACAGGGGAAAAGGACACCACTCAAACAAATGCCCCAAAACACAGGGGAAAACGACACCACTCAAACAAATGCCCCAAAACACAGGGGAAAACGACACCACTCAAACAAATGCCCCAAAACACAGGGGAAAACGACACCACTCAAACAAATGCCCCAAAACACAGGGGAAAACGACACCACTCAAACAAATGCCCCAAAACACAGGGGAAAACGACACCACTCAAACAAATGCCCCAAAACACAGGGGAACTAAACAATCCCGAATAACTCATGTACATGAACAACCGTGACTTACAGGCGTGTACATGAGTACACATAAAACAATCCCGCACACCCGGCAGGCGGGCCGGCTGGATAATAAAGCCCAACTAATTAACCTAACTAAACACTGGTGTAACTAATAAACAGACAAGGAGGGGGAGGAAAAGATCAGTGGCAGCTAGTAGGCCGGTGACGACGACCGCCGAGCGCCACCCGAACAGGAAGGGGAGCCACCTTCGGTAGGAATCGTGACAGACAGACACCTGCTGGGTTGTTTGCTCATACTGTAAGTCATGTTAGACTTGTATATCTGAGAAATGCATGATAAAACAAGGTGAACTGAACGTGAGTAATTAAAAAAGAAAAAAATAAGAAAATAAATCACCATTAAAGGTTGATAGCCATTAGATAGGTCATTAGATAGGTCATTAGATAGGTCATTAGATAGGTCATTAGATAGGTCATTAGATAGGTCATTAGATAGGTCATTAGATAGGCCATTAGATAGGTCATTAGATAGGCCATTAGATAGGTCATTAGATAGGTCATTAGATAGGTCATTAGATAGGTCATTAGATAGGTCATTAGATAGGTCATTAGATAGGTCATTAGATAGGCCATTAGATAGGTCATTAGATAGGCCATTAGATAGGTCATTAGATAGGTCATTAGATAGGTCATTAGATAGGTCATTAGATAGGTCATTAGATAGGTCATTAGATAGGTCATTAGATAGGCCATTAGATAGGTCATTAGATAGGTCATTAGATAGGTCATTAGATAGGTCATTAGATAGGCCATTAGATAGGTCATTAGATAGGTCATTAGATAGGTCATTAGATAGGTCATTAGATAGGCCATTAGATAGGTCATTAGATAGGCCATTAGATAGGTCATTAGATAGGTCATTGGATAGGTCATTAGATAGGTCATTAGATAGGTCATTAGATAGGTCATTAGATAGGCCATAGGGCCTACTGTCATATTCATTCCCTTAGATAGCGGAAGGATGTTTTTTATTTCAGAAGGTTTTTATAAAGCTTAAACTGTCACATGACAAAAACTCTGGACAAAATACAGTAGCCCAAAACATAGGTTTGGCCTGGTCAAAATGGCAGGCTAATAACTGTAGGTTTGGCCTGGTCAAAATGGCAGGCTAACAACTGTAGGTTTGGCCTGGTCAAAATGGCAGGCTAATAACTGTAGGTTTGGCCTGGTCAAAATGGCAGGCCAACAACTGTAGGTTTGGCCTGGTCAAAATGGCAGGCTAATAACTGTAGGTTTGGCCTGGTCAAAATGGCAGGCCAACAACTGTAGGTTTGGCCTGGTCAAAATGGCAGGCTAATAACTGTAGGTTTGGCCTGGTCAAAATGGCAGGTTAATAACTGTAGGTTTGGCCTGGTCAAAATGGCAGGCTAATAACTGTAGGTTTGGCCTGGTCAAAATGGCAGGCTAATAACTGTAGGTTTGGCCTGGTCAAAATGGCAGGCTAACAACTGTAGGTTTGGCCTGGTCAAAATGGCAGGCTAATAACTGTAGGTTTGGCCTGGTCAAAATGGCAGGCTAATAACTGTAGGTTTGGCCTGGACAAAATGGCAGGCTAACAACTGTAGGTTTGGCCTGGTCAAAATGGCAGGCTAATAACTGTAGGTTTGGCCTGGTCAAAATGGCAGGCTAATAACTGTAGGTTTGGCCTGGTCAAAATGGCAGGTTAATAACTGTAGGTTTGGCCTGGTCAAAATGGCAGGCTAATAACTGTAGGTTTGGCCTGGTCAAAATGGCAGGCTAATAACTGTAGGTTTGGCCTGGTCAAAATGGCAGGCTAATAACTGTAGGTTTGGCCTGGTCAAAATGGCAGGCTAATAACTGTAGGCTTAAAGAGCCCCTAGACACCTGTCATAATAGAATTAAGAATTCATTCTCTGTCACAATGTAACATTTTTTGTGTACTTTCAAAAACATTTGTCATAAATGGTTTAGAATGTGCAGGCTTAGAATGTGTTCTGAAATCCATGACAACATTTACCCAAACATCCCAAAAATAGGCTACAACATTCTGCTAAAATATTTATCAGCTGTAAAGTAATCTATGAAAGGTGACTTGGATAAAATTCCTTTAAAAATGGCCAAATATATTGTGGGATTAAGTAAGGTAAGTTAGCTTTCTTTTTTAATGTTATACTTATTTGATCACATTAATTTATCTCTTAGGCTCCTTGCATTTATTTTAGGGTCTATGATTACCACATTTAGTCTGATTTAATTAGCTGAATTCGTAGCCATATAACTTAAAATCTTCATTTTGTTACTAGTATTTAGAAATACCAACCAAACTACTTGCATAGCTATATCAATTTAGGCTACGTTTTAAAATAGTGAACGCTTTACCTATTGATTCTCAATGCAGTCTTACCTCTGAGGGATGATGAAGCCAAAGTACAGTATGTTTCTGTTCTTGTCCAGGTGATCCACTGGTCTGATGAGAACACCCCCAATAATCAACTCATCAAGCGTCTACAGCTCTGCTGCTACCAGCAGGTATTTCTTAGGAAATCTCATCAAATCAACATCTTGATGATTCATTGATAATTTGAATTAGATGTGTTAGTGCTGGGCTGGAACAAACACCTTTATACTCTGTAACTCTAAGACTGTCAGTCAGTCAACAGGGAAAGGAAGGCACATGTAGTATTTATATATTTCACAGATCAAATCAAAATTTGTTGGTCGCTTAATCAGATTTGCAGATTATATTGCAGGTGCAGTGAAATGCTTGTGTTTCTAACTCCAATAATGCAGTAATACCTAGCAATACATAACAATACACACATAATACAAAAAGTACAAAGAAAGAAATGAAGAAATATCAGAACAAGCGATGTCAGAGACCGGAATAAAACTATTTATAAACTGGGTGGGTCAGACCGTATACCACGGGTATGCTGCATTAATTACGTTGGTAAGCAGTTTATATTAGCAATAAGGCACCTCTCGGGTCGTGCTTAAGAACAGCCCTTAGCCGTGGTATATTGGACATGTACTACACCTCCTCTGGCCTTATTGCTTAAATATACCACAGGAGGTTGATGGCATGTTAATTGGTTTCTATGTGTTTGATGCCATTCCATTCTGTTCCAGCCATTATTATGAGCCGTCCTCCCCTCAGCAGCCTCCACTGATATTTACGCATAATGTACATAAATAAAATACATATGATGGTGTATAAAGACAGTATGGACAGTATATGAATAGAAAAGGTGTGTACAGCAGTAGTTACAGTATATAGGATGAGCAATGACTAGAATACAGTATATACATATGAAGTGAGTAAAGCCATTCAAACACTCTTTCTCAAAGGAAATGTCAGTGACTTTACATTTGAATTGTCAATGAATTCGGCTGCAGTATGTCGGTTATGGATTTGACATTGAGTTTGATATATTTCAGGAAAGAAGACCTCTAGTGTTTGTCATGAGTCCTTGGGTGTCTGCTGGCATACTGTCCCACCGGTTGAGAGGGAACTTAGAGCGATGTCTATCCATCCCTACAACCGTGATGACCAGTGTTCTCGATGAGAGGTGAGAGAAGTGTCATGGCTGTTTCTCCTCAGTAACAACAGCGTGCAGCAACATTTATCGGCAAAAACAGAAAGTCTGTTACCTGAAAATATCAGTGTACAAGTATCCACTATGGTCAAAGATGTGTTAGAGAATGATTGTCATTGTGTTTTGTGAAGGATTACAATGGGAGTCACTGAGCCCAGATATCACTCCTTAGTTGAGAGGGTAAGCAGAAAGAGACCGTATAGAAAGTTAGGCAGTCATGTTACAATACATTTAGTCACTTTTAAGAATGTTTTATTGGATTTACTGAGCGGAATCACCTGACTGTTAGTCCCTCTGGATAAAGTGAAGAGATTGTTGTTATTGCATTGAAAACTGATTGGGTAGAATTATATTGTCTCATAACTATTGTTGTCCTCTTGTCCTCAGGCTTGTGGATCTAGCACATGTTTGACCACGCTCAGGACGCTGCGCCCATCACCCATCCACCTGCCTAACCTGTAAGTGCTACTTGCTGTCAGTGAAAGGCCCAGCTGTGTGTTTGAAACATAGATGCCATCACTTCCTGTTCAATTCAGTCAATACAAGAAGTCAATGGAAATTCCAGTTCCAATATTCCTCAATGTTCCTTTATGAGAAAAAAAATGATTTGGAATTTCTGTTTACTTCTTGTATTGACCTAATTGAAATGGAATTGACCTCAAATGTGGTTTGAAGTTAACATTGTGATTAAGATAGTGCTCTATTCCTTATATTTTATTGTTCATGTGGTTCCACTCTTGTGATGAGATGGTGTTATCTGGCCCATCCTGACCACCTTTGAACTTTCACCCATGTATGTCTCGCAGGTTGACACTGAGAGCAACGGGTGATAGGCTGCAGGCTGTGTCCCGTGGTCTGGGGGTCACAGAGGGACGTGAGGTAACCATGACCCAACTTCAAGTCCCTCTCCATTGTCCTGCCACTGCCAGCCAGAGGGCAGCAGTTCTCCACTGCCTCAGTAACCTGGTGCGAGTGTTCCGCCGCCCTCATGGCCTGTGGAGTGGACAGGGAGTGGGTGAATGGGTAATATCCACCACTACGGGGTCAGAGATCACTGTGCGAGCTGCAGGCATGTTGCCGAGCTGCCTTCGCTTTGATGGTAGGATCAAAGTCCAGGTCTCCATCTCAGGCCAACTCCTCTCCTTGACCTCTGGTGGCTCCAACAAGCCGGCCCACACCACTGCACCATCAGCGAGTGATCAGACCAAGAGTTATTTTCCTTGCAAAACCTCTGTGATAAGTGGACAACCCAGTCGAGCCCAGAAGCTCTGGAAGAAGAGCCCCAAGCACAAACATTGTCACAACGCCAACAAGCTGTGTATGGTCCCAGAGATGCTCCTCATGTACACCCTGGGCAGATTTGTGTATGCCATCTACCCCTTGAAGGACTTCTCTCCATGGATAGAGGAGGTTATTGAAAAACGTGTGGAGCTGACATGGCAACTGTTCTTCCTGGTCCAAGAGGCCTTGACAAAAGCTACGAAGACAAGAGCCCTACAAAGAGCACTGAGAAGGCTTTCAGAGCCTAACCAAAACCATGGTCCACTGGAGCTCCGGCTGGGAGACCTGCTCTACAGCAACTTTGAGAAGAACTTCCCTTCACAGCGCCCTCTGGTGCCAGAAGCCTTCCTGGGGGACCACCAGCTCTGCTTGGAAGTGTCTGTCATGGTGAGCAGGGTGCTCCTACAGCACTGGACCCCCAGGATAACTTTCTCCCCTGACTGTGAGGTGCAGGACATTAGTCCCAGGCTGAGGTGTCGCAGCGGGAGCCTCATTCGCCACTGGTCCTCGATGGACAATCTCAACGAGGTAAGATTTCAGCATCAAAACCACATCTACACTGAAATAAATGACTGTAGGAAACATGTTTTTACATAATTAGTGAACATTACTGAATGGAATCATTCCATCTGACTTGTGACTTCTGTGTGCTTTTAGTTTGCTGATGAAGGTGATGAGGAGCAGTGCTCTGTGGGTAAGTTTTCCAGACTGTACACACACCCTAGGGTTGAAAATGGAAGGCCTAAAAGGAAACTTTAGGAAACTAAAGTAAACTAAAGGGCTAATTGCTTGTATTGTTTTTCTTTCAGAAGCTGATGGAAAGCAGGAGAAAAAAGGACTGAAGGTTTTTTTTCGTAGAGTTTGGAATTCATTGAAGAAATCCGCTATCTGTCGCTGTCTGCGCTCTAACAAAGCACATTTTACTATATTTTAATAAAGATTTTAATTTTTTATGAAAACATAACAATAGACTTGCTTGCATAATAATTGTACTGCTATGACAAACTCTACTGTATATTGGAAAAATGATCTGGAGTAATAACTCCTGCTTTGGCAGTGACAACCTGTGAAGGAAGCTGTGATTTCTTATTTATTAACTTTTATTTAACCATGGAAAAACACATTGAGACCTAAGTCCCATTTGCAAATGTACCCTGGGAACAACACATAAAATAAAATCATACACAATTTAAAACACAAAATTAAATAAATAGCTAATATTACATACACAAACAATCAAACAAAACAAACACATTTATCAATATAAAAATCCCTAGTCTTTCTCCTAAACTGACCTAGAGACAACAACACATCCAAATGAAACGTTACTTGGAGATTATTCCATATGATCGGAGCCTGGTAGGTAAAGACAGATTTACCCAACTCTGTGGAAACACGTGGAGTCTCCATCATTAACCAACTCCGTGGAAACACGTGGAGTCTCCATCATTAACCAACTCTGTGGAAACACGTGGAGTCTCCATCATTAACCAACTCTGTGGAAACACGTGGAGTCTCCATCATTAACCAACTCTGTGGAAACACGTCTCCATCATCATCTCCCCAATCTAAGCCAATTGTAGAGAGTTTCTGAATAAGTAACGCGTGATCCACAGTGTCGAATGCCTTGGACATGTCAATGAAGAGGGCAGCACAGTGTTTCTTCGTATTTAAACAGTTTATGACATCATTTAAAACCATAGAAGTAGCAGAGACGGTACTATGACACAGTCTGAAACCTGACTGTTTTACATTCAGAAAATATGTAGCAGTTAAAAGGGATCTAAGCTTTGTTGAATCAATGATGTCAAGATCTTTGCTTGGCAAGAGAGTTTGGAAATGGGACGATAATTATTTAGATCACTCTGGTCGCCACCATTATGCAGAGGAAGAACATGGACCGGCTTCCAAACTCTAGGGATAGTACTCAAAATAATTGTCAAGTTAAAAATATGTGTTCAACTGAATCAATGGAGCAGAAAGCTGTAATAAGAAGGGATCAAGCATATCAGCCCCAGTAGTTTTTTAAAACATCAATCATAAGTAGTTGTTCCAATACATCAGAAGTAGACAGCTGCTCCAGAGAGTACAAGGATTCACTGGGGTTTGTCTGGTCCTCTATCAAGTCGACTAGCAGCTGGGAGAGGGACGAGCAGTTTACTGACTTACCCAGGTCTATTAAACCAACATTTCTTTCAAACAAAAAAACGACAGACATAAAATGATGATTAAAAGCATTACCTATATCACTATAACTTGCTTGGATAGGGAAGGAGAGGAATTCCCACACTTCAGCACCTTTACTGTTTTCCAATATGTAGATGCATCACCAGCATAGTCAGCAATAGAACTTAGGAAGTAACTTGATTTAGCCTTTTCTACTAAGGACGTGCATTTATTTCTCAGTTGCCTGAAAAGCTGCCATTCCACAACAGCATCAGTTAGTCTAGCTTTGGCCCAGGCATGGTTTTGAGATAGGTGTCAGCCAGTCCAGGATAACGTCACCTAAGACCACTAGTTCAGATGATAGAAAAGGTTTTAAATGCTCAGCTATGATACTAGTCACATCAACTAACGCAGTAGGAGGCCTATACACTCCAGCAACAAATACATGCCCCTTTTGGCTCATGGCCACATCGAAAACCAGGGTTTCACATTTTTAGGGTATAGTGATATTAAGAGCACGTGATTTCACATACATAGCCACCCTCCACCTTTTCTCTGCCTATCACATCTAAAAATGTTGTAATTAGCAATGTCAATGTCCTTATCCATAATCAAATTATTTAACCAAGTCTCTGATAAAACAAGACGGTCTGTGTTCGTGTCATGCATCCAGATATTGATAAAGTCCATCTTTGACATCATACTTCACACATTTAAATGTAACAAACCTAGCCCTTCGCGAGACTTAAAAACAGCAGGGGTGTCCATATTTAACCAAACTTCATCATTAAGTAAGTCAGGAGATTTCATAGGAATAGAACTCAGGATATCAAAGCCCCAATGGGCCTGCGACTGCATCTATTTGGTGGCTGTTTATATCCTATTGATATTAAGACAGGGATCATGTAGATTTCCTTGACTTAACATCAGAAACGGTTTGATGTGTGATGATGGTTGGGATAACCTGGATAGAGTGAGGGTTATATCCCAGTCAGTCTCTCAGAGGAGCCTTAAAACAGCCTTGCAATGTATACTGTAAGCCCTGAGATAGTATGGGTGAATTGGTCATCTTTGTAGAATTTTGAACGTGATGCTTGGTTTTCCTTATTTAGCCTGGGTCATGTTCATTAGGGGACTTGAAGGAAATAGTTTCAAAAATGTTTTGTAACTGAAAATGTAAACGTAAATTTCTTACCCAGGTCGTCCCGGCCTGTTTCAGTCTATTTTCCTCTGATTGGTGCCTGAAGAACACGACACTCTGGTTTCCACAGGCTAAGTGTTCTCTTTCTTTTTTCATATCCTTTGACAACAGCAAATCTAATATTCACACCTGTCTGTCTGGCTGTCCTATTAGCGACATGACCGTAATGTTTGAAAAGCCCTTTACAAATAAAGTCATCATTTTGACTAAAGCAGACAGAATTACCAACCAATGGCTTTCTCTCTTTTGACTGCCGCCCCACAGTTGTTGTGTTAGTTTCTTCTGGCCAACGGTTTCTATGGAGACCACTAGGCACCCTCTTGGAGCGCCTTTCAAGCAAGCAGATTTGATCCCCACCTCGGTCTGAGGGAGACTCTCAAAAGCCTCTCTGTTAGTCCGGGTCTGTTTCTGCCCATGCCCAGTTAACTAAACAACTAACAAACAAGGAGAGAAACAAATATCAGGGCCTTGTGATGCTGATGTTGGATCAGTTTTGCCTTTAGATCATTATGAATAAGACAAGGGGATCTGATTCTATATCAGCATTCCTATGACGCTTGAATGCAGACCCTGACTTGCAATAATGACTGTGTATGCCATGCCCTTTTTAAATCATGTGTTTACTAGTTTGGTTAATACAGCCAAGAGCTGGAGAATAGTTGCATAGAGGAGAGGGGTTGAATAAGGAAGTAGAAAGTATAATTACTGGAGGTATGTTGTTCCTTTGCATCAGTTCTTGCAAACAACTCTGTTTCTAATTACTTAATTATTACTGATCTGATGAAACACTTCGAAACACTTTGAGGGCATGAGCGTGAAAATGACAGAACCTGCAAAGGGGGTTGTTTTGAGACAGATGCCTGCCTTGCACTTTAACTGAACTGAGCTCCAACCGAGCTTATTTTTATGTATCTCTCTCTCTCTCTCTCAATTAAATTCAACTCAATTCAAGGGTATTTATTGGCATGGGAAGCATGTGTTAACATTGCCAAAGCAAGTGAGGTAGATAATATACAAAAGTGAAATAAACAATAAAAACTAACAGTAAACATTACACATACAGAAGTCTCTCTCTCTCTTTCTCTCTCACTCTCTCTCTCGCTGCTCTCTTTCTCTCTCTTTCTCTCTCTCTCTTGCTGCCCTCTTTCTCTCTCTCTCTTACTGCTCTCTCTCTCTCTCTCTCTCTCTCTCTCTCTCTCTCTCTCTCTCTGCTCCATTATTAGCATTGATTGACCTTGTCCGTGTGATGCTTCCTATTGATTTGGTACTTGTGTACCTGAGTTAATTAACTTGTAGAGGGCTCCATTTATTTGGACTGATGGCCGGACCGCTTGCCGCATGCTACTTCACGAAGGCTTAAAGAGATTCTCCGGTACTTTTGTATACTTTAGTGTTCTGAAAGTGGTGCTCACAAGTATGGTGCTGCACAGCTTCCAGAAAAATGTCTCTTTCAAACTGGGGGATTTCATGGCTAACTGAGATAAGACAGTAGTTCTGCTTCTAGATTATGCATGTATGAACTACACATTGATACATCCAGCCCAAAGTGGGAGAAAGAAAAATACTAGCCGCCAAAGTTCTGGAGAATGTTTTTAATCTTCATCAAATAGGACAGTTAAAGTCAGTAGGGGCACATTGTTTTGAATGGGAGTTGGTTGGCCTTGGAGCTTGGATGGTTGGGTCTGTCTGTGTGAATGGCAAACGGATTAAAGCTGTCATCAAAAGAAGATAAAATGATTAGGAGTCAGGCTTGTCTGTCCACTAACCCTAACCCTCCCCACCTAAATAACAACCTGGACATAGCTGGTCATTTGGTTCTGTCACGAACTGTATGGACGGGGTGGAGAAGTGAACACTGTCAAAGAATTTCATACTGCATATGTACTGTATGCAAGGACAAACGTACACACACCCTAACACACACACAGACGCGCACGCACACACTGACACTGACACTGACACTGACACACACACACACACACACACACACACACACACACACACACACACACACACACACACACACACACACACACACACAAAGCCCGTGAGTAATGGAGTGCAAAAAACTAAATAACGTAATTGACCATGCACCTGAAGTACCATACTGTGTGATGTGAGGTTCTGGCCCATGGACAAACACACACAGGCACTCACACACACACACACACACACACACACACACACACACACACACACACACACACACACACACACAAGGCCCGTGAGTGATGGAGTGCAAAAAACTAAATGTAATTGAACAAGCACCTGAAGTACCATACTGTGTGATGTGGGATATGGAAATGAATGGAAATGAAGGCCCACAATGACAAAGAAGATTAGCTCCAATCCTAATAATAGGTGAACTTATATAGCATGCCATGCTATCAGTACCTTGGATTAGCAAAATGTCATCTCCTTTTCAGGGCTGTACAGCAACAATCACAATAATTGCTCATGGTGTCATCAGAATTACAATTGTACTAGTATTTATTCTAAATGATTAAGAGATACATATCTATATTTGTCCTGTCAGGATTTTGTTGTGTTGTTGAACATGTTTAAGTTTCCACAGATTTTCCCAATATTCAAAACACAAGATGGCAGCACTAGCATTATAACTGGGCCTTATGCTCCATTCACTAAATACTGTTCAAATATTTGTTATTTCAGAGGGGGAATAATGTTGATAAATGGTTGCAATCAGCTTGTGTAATAATTTCATGACTAGCATTATGGTTTAACACAAACTATGGAAGGGATTAAAATGCCTAAGTAATATTTTTCTCGGTACTCAGATTGAAAAGCTGTGACAAATCAAACATCTAACTGTTCTGACAGATATTGCATTTTTTTATAAAAGATCTGAGATCATTTTGATATCAGTGTAATTATATTTGACCCAAAGTAGCGTAAACATCAGATGAGTCTAGTATATTTTTATTGAAGATTAGCATTGTATAAATTCTGTAGACATTCTGTTTGAATCACATAGCCTACAGACCATGTTTGTTAATATTGGCTCACCTGAATCCTAAAAATCTTCAGCCTGTTTGTAGAAATAGATGATTTATTGAGCAGTGACACATAGTCACCTGAGAACTTCAAACACTCCCCTCGCCAGTCTGCCAACACTGCAGGACTCATGCCAGGACAGAGGCTGCCAAATGCTGTGCTGAGGTCTCTCTGCACGAAGTTCAGCTATATGATTTACTCACATGCACAGAAACACGCAAATGCCGACACACATAGACAACGGCAAAGACACACACATACAAACACAGACACACACACAGAGGTACAGACACACACACACACACACACACACACATGGATGCAGATACACACATACACACATACACACACACACACACACACACACACACAAGCCAGAAGAAACCACAACCCCAATACTCCTCCTGCCAATATCTACTCTGCGGGCAACTCTCTGGACTATTGAATGACTTTCTTCTGAATTTCACTAAAACCACATAATTTTACTTAGGAGAGCAAGGTGGTAGAGTTAACAGACTCTTGCTGACCCCATATAACACCGCTGACCCTAAATCCCATCCAAAACATATGAAAACAAGCTAATAAACGTTTTGCTGTCACTGTCAAAGGACATGTTTGTATTCATGCATTTTAGATGTGTTTATTTCAGGTTCTGTCGCCATTTCTGACCCAGGGGATTTTTTACAACCGTTCAGGTCGGTGCCTTGCATGTTTATATCACCCATTTCTCAGGATAAGCACATCGTGTTTGAGGTATTGTCGCCATGCACCAGAGGCCATGGTCAAAAGACATGGCCATATTTCTAAACCAACGGCCTCTAAAGCAACGACTAAGACCCAGTCTTTCCCTCCTCACTAGGTTAGTATATGAGTGTTGTACCCCTGAGATTCATAGTCCCACCCCACACACAGACATTATTGGTACAGCAGTGAGAACAACCTAGATCCCACCAGCCTTATGCCTACAGAACCCTCCACTGAGGATAATACTACAAGTTAAACCATTGCAGCATGATGTTTAGTCTATTACATGTCAGACCTAGCGATACAATGTTGTATTCCTCTTTTCAGGGTTATAATAACTCTTTATTTTAGGATTTTTCCCCTTGTAAATCTCCATGGTTATTCAGTGTTTTGCTGCTGTAATTTTCTTGGATTATCAACAGAATAGATAATGACCATTATGTTGTGTCCCATTACTTCCCGAAGCCTATAAACCACTTGTGTTTGTGTGAGGAGCATTGACTCAAATAAAACCATATCATGAAGCCTGGGAAGCGAGACCACGGGTCCTTCATAAAAGTCATGATTCTTTATGATTGTTGAAGGTATATTGTCTGTAGTTCCTGGAGGGTTTGTAAACATTCGCACAAGGTGAATCTGTTGCTACAGCTTTCACTCCGACAAAAACAGGGAAACACTTTTTATTCTCTTGATATTTGTATAAAGTCTGTGACATCAGGTGTGAGAGAGGAAAGTGACTGGCGCCATCTGTCTCTGTGTTTGTCTGTAATCAGGGGACATACTCATAGAACAAGGTGATTGCATGCCATGGAAATAATACGCACTTCAAATGTGGCAAAATAGATTCGGTAATGTTTGCTGTGAATTCACTTTTTTCACTTGTTTCGTAAAACAATTTAGATTTGTTATTACAATGTAGAAAATAACATGTTAACTTAAAAAGCACAAAGTCAATAGAATAGAATAGAATATTGTCCATTTCTTTGACATGTTGCCTTTGTCTTCTGCTGAGGACACACGTTAAGAGAAACAGCTGAGTGTAGAACCCCTAGAGCTGTTTTGGGTGTGAAGTGTCTTGCACAAGGGCACAATAGCAGTGGATAGTATCTTAAACCAGCAGCCCCCCGGTTGCTAGGACATCCTCCACTTTTCTCACAGCATCTTTCTGGCTATTGGTCCACCCCTCTAAGTGGATTTCAAGAAGTTGCCTTTTTGGGCTCCTGCTGTTGGAGAAATAAAATCTCATTGCGGATGTCAACTTTTACTGGAGTTTCAGCTTTCTGCATTCCAAACCCAGTTCTTTTGAAAAAGCTCTTACGTATGGATATAACTAGCCATTAGGATGCCAGCTCCTCCCACCACTCCTGCTGTGACAAGTCCTCCTGCTAGTATTTCTGCAGGTGCCAAGGCACAAGCCACTCGTTCCTGCTCCTACTGCAGCGACTACAGACATTTTTTCAACCACTTTCTTTAATCTCATCCTCTCAGGACTTTCTTTGAGCCTCCTGGTACATCAAATCAGATTGTATTCATCAGGTAGCCTAGTGGTAAAGTGCGTTGGGCCAGTAACTGAAAGGTTGCTGGTTCAAATCCTGAACTACTGTCACCTGTGTCTGGCCATCTCTGGCTTTATTATTAAAGACATGAGATCTATCATCATCACCTAAAGGAGTGTCAGAGGCTCCTTGCCCTCTTAAAGAAACACCTCCACTGGTTTTCCTTCCAGCTGATCCACCCTGGTGAATATTATTACAGTGTGGTGTGAGGCCTCTTTTCCAAAGTTCTTCTGGATCCACTTCACTGCATCCGGCATCTCCGCTATGTGTTTCCCAACGCCAATCACCAGAAGAAACGCATGGGGTTCTGGGACTGACAATTTGATCCAATTTCCTATGTCACTTTTCATTTCCTTTAATGACTGAGGTGTATCAGAGTCCCACTGTGTCAGTCACATGAACCTCCCTCTCATCCGCCTCGCCACTATGTTTCTGACACTGTGGTCACAGACTCTGTAGAGAAATACACTTGAAATGCCTCTCTCCCCAGGATGGTGTATCCAGTTGCACTCTTCCCTGCTCCAGTCTCACCCACCAGAACAATCATCAGCAGCTTATAAACGGAATCTGTTTATAACACCCAATAAAACAGAACCCAATGCTGAATTGTCCTGTTGTGAATCAAGACTCGAAACCACAGCAACAGTTCTTCTCTGTATGTCTAATATTCTGTACACACTGTAAAATAGTAATGGTGAATCATGTGACAATACCTCAACTTCCTCTTCATAAGTGGGAGGGATCATCTATGCTTCCATATGCGATGTTTGTGGTCTACAGGCACAGTGAGGAACAATCAAAACCACTTAAAGAGTCCGAATGTCACATAAAAAAGTGAACATGTGATGTCTGTTATTACAAGCACACCTGGTCCATCACTGTTAAAGTTTTAAACAATAATCAACAGCATCATCTTAGGGGGGTTAGGGGGGAGCCATGGTGAAGTGGGGACTGAAAAATGGCAATAGACTCACAGATGGCTGGAGGGAGTTCCAGAGGTTGGGTTTAGCCCCGGAGAAGTCCCTGTTGCTGAAGCTCTGGACCTTGGACCTGGGGACAACAAGGTGGCCTGCTGTGGTAGAACGGGGTGATCGTGTGGTTGGTAGGGAAGAAGGTCAGAGAGGTAAGCGGGGGCAAGGTGGTGGAGAGCTTCGTAGGTCAGGAAGAGGATCTTGTATTCGTTGCATGCGGAGACCGGGAGCCAGTGGAGTTCACGGAAGACGGGGGTGACGTGCTGCCAGAACTTAGTATGTATGAGGAGTCTGGCTGCAGAGTTCTGAACCATTTGGAGTTTATAGAGGGAACTTGAGTTGATGGCGGAGAGGAATGAGTTGAAATTGTCGAGTCGAGAGGAGATGAATGCATGGATGAGGGTTTCAGGACGGGAGTCCTTAGCAATGTTACAGAGGCGGAAGGATAAGGATTTGACAGTCTGTCTGATGGGGTGGTCGAAGGAGAGGGAGGAGTCCAGGATAACGCCAAGGTTGTGAGCGTGGGTGAGGGTAAGGTTGCCAATGTAATGGATGTGAAACGGCTAGCTTAGTTAGCGATGCTCGCTAAATAGCGTTTCAATCGGTGGCGTCACTTGCTCTGAGACCTTGAAGTAGTGGTTCCCCTTGCTCTGCAAGGGCCGTGGCTTTTGTGGAGCGATGGGTAACGATGCTTCGTGGGTGACTGTTGTTGATGTGTGCAGAGGGTCCCAGGTTCGTGCCCGGGTATGGGCGAGGGGACGGTCTGAAGTTATACTGTTACACCACCTTCGCTGAGTGTTTTTTGTTGTTGGGATTTCTCTCTTATAGGTCTACAGTACCTGTGCAATGGGGTCTCACGATACAATTAGCGTACATAGTGACATTTTCTATTGCCACATAGTTAGTCAAGTCCCCCCCCCCCCCCCCCCCCCCCGCAAACAGGGAACGTCCTAGGGACATTAGACGATGTTCCCATCAGGTCCCTTTTAGGGTTTCAGCAAAACGTTATCCCACAGGCATTCTTAGAACATGACGTTTACCTCGGTACCATAAGGGGAGGTCCAAGTTTGGTCACATCAGAACCTTAACAGCATTCAGATTCAGTCAAAGCCAGAACAGTTAGTGGCAATCAGCAACAAATATTGTGATTCATTTAGGATGACTGCATCCTAAATCCCAAATGGCACCCTATTCCCTATATAGTGCATGTATATTTGGTCAAAGTAGAGCCCTATGTAGAGAATAGGGTGCCATTTGGGACGTAGAATTGATTCACCCTCAGAGGTTTGGGAATGGAAATGTTCTGGTCTTCTATGTTAACTCCAGAGTGAGAACAGATGGCCTTGGTAAAGATGTTAATAATGACTATTCTCATATCAGCATTGTAAATATCCCCCCCAAAATCTGGCTGCAATATTTTTTTTATGAGCTATTTTTCATTCAAAGCGAGAGAAAAAAAAGCCCAATTTAAAAACTGTGGGTGTTTGATGTGCTCTAATCCCAAACGTTGTTTTAAATTAGAAAAGGGGACAATGCCACCACTGTCATCTATATAGGATGTGTCTCAAAAGGTCCTTTATTCCCTACATGGAGCATTACTAATCTCTACATAGAACACTGTGTGTGTGTGTGTGTGTGTGTGTGTGTGTGTGTGTGTGTGTGTGTGTGTGTGTGTGTGTGTGTGTGTGTGTATGTACATGTGTGTACATGTGTGGTAAAAAGTGTGTGTTTGTGTGTTAATGTTTGTCATGCTGTATAGAGACACACAATCAGAGTGATTGCAATGATTGATTGCAATTACTATCTTATGTTTCCATACAGTATGCCTATGGCAGAGCAGCAGTCTTGACAAATAGACAGGATGTTGCATTATTCAACCGTTATTCATTCTTCACTCTCCAATGTCTTCTATCAACATAACTGTTTTCAAGAGACAGGGCCTACTTGACAGTCAGATGACAAGTGTATCAATATTTTCTTTATTTCTCTAAGATAATTGGACTTTGGGGTAGTTTATTGAATAATTCATTATCATATTGTTGCAGCAGCCAAAGGCAGAGGAATTATGCCATTGTTCAGTAGCGCATTGACTCTTCAGAGCAACGTGCTGCTATTATAGCGCAGGTTGGAGAGGCGTGGGCTACTACCGATCCCCTATGAGTGAGGCTTTGATGTTCGCACAGACGGGCTCTTTACCAGTGCGTCCCGCTGCTATAGGCTGGGCATGAATGGCATTCTCTATTGGTGGCTGTGCGTACATATAGAGGAGCGCTAGCGCGGGATAAGGGTTGGCGCCTGAGGTTCATATTTTCAACTTTTTAAGGAATTAAATATCAGTCAACCCAACCAGGCTGTAAATTTCGCTCGGAAACGATGGATTTATGACAAACTGCATGCCTTTTCTGATGGAGTTGGATTGACGATTGACTAATTTGAGCGTCCATGCGTGTTATATTTTTAGAGATGTGTTTTATCCCTTATTCTAGAGCTGATGTTGTAGGACAAGTTTCGGACACCAAAATGTGTATATTTTTTATTTTCATATTATCAACTTTAGAAATATGTCAGTCGCTGGCCCCTCGGAACGTTTATACAAATCACTGGGCAGTGCGTATTGCAGGGGGACAAGAAGAAGCGGATAAACTTGCTGCTAAATATGGTTATAATAATTATGGACAGGTAAGACCATTACCGTGTTTTTATTTTGTGCAGCGCGACCTGTTATGATTCCCTCTTTCTGCTTTGCGGATCAATAGTCTAATGTTTTGTCGAGTTCAGCTGCTGAACTTCGATACAGTAGGCTGGCTATTTGTCGATCATAATGCAGAGACATTCATAGAGGAATCAAATAAAAGTGACGTGTGCGATTATTATCCGTGTCTGGCAAGCACCTGAACCCCAGCGCCAAATGTACAGCTTTCGGAGTTACAGAGCGATTTTCAGTTGGCAACACAAACGCACCAGCGCCACTGAAGTACATTCTTTTCAGGCCGTTCACTTATGGGCAATGGTCACGTTGCACTGTCCATATACAACGAGACTAAACATGACGCTGTAATTATACAATGTGTTGCAGACTACAATAGGCTTGTGCACGATGATCAACATTGGAAATGGCGCTGTGCCAAAAAAGGAAGTGCTCAAATTTGTAATATTGGGTCATTTTCATTTCCCAAATTCGAAAAGGACTACATTCCAACTTGGTACACTATTGATGTTTTCACTTTAAGGATGTTATATATGACTGGAATGGGTTTACTTAATTATAATAGTGGATTTGTTCTGCTCTTGTTTTAGCCATAATAGGCCTTTACAATCCTCCCCAGGGGGTAAAGCAGTGATTATCCAGATTATTTTTAAGAGGTGTGTCCCACAGCATGGCTTCTGTTGCAGCCTTCTTATTGAAGTTGACCACATGCTATAAACTGCAATAAATGATCATGTGGTCTTGACATTTTAGTCTTGTCTCCCATTGGGATTCACCCCCTATGGAACTTCCTAACGGATCTTAATTTGAATTTACTGACAGGGGATAGATACCCTTGCAGAATTCATGCAGACTGTGAAGATGACAAGCTTGTGGATGGGGGAGAAAGCAGTAGATAATCTATAGATTATTGACATGAATCTGAGGATAACAAGTCATTTAGGAGTACGGACGTGGCCCACATAACTACTGTAGCCTAACAGATGACACATTTATTCAGGGTATAAGGATTGACACAGTGTTTGCATGATTCAGAGAAGTGTGACATCTGAAATTGAAGTTTATTCAATGGACCTTTGACCTTTTATGTTGTGACATTTTATATCTGCAGCGTCTGTGTACACTCAGCTTGCTATCTAGGCAATCATTCCAAATTCCTAAGAACTGACAGACTTGAATGGAGATGGAGAGAGAAAGGCAGAGAGTGAGAAAGAGGGGAGAAATGGAGTGAGAACAGCAGAGTGAGAGAAAGAGGGAAAGAGAGAGTTGAAATGAGTGGGGGAGACATATAGAGTAAGAGACAGAGAGAGAAAGAGGGAAAGAGAGAGTTGAAATGAGTGGGGGAGACATATAGAGCAAGAGACAGAGAGAGAAAGAGGCTGAAATTACAAATGAGTGAGAACAAGACTGAGGGAAAGAGATGAAGGGAGGTAGCGAAAGGTTGAGCGAGAGAGAGTGTTAAAGAAGTCCCGGTTCAGATAATAACGCGCCTCAGTGCCAGAAGTGCACATGTGCTCTGGGAATCCTGCCCGCATTTTTGGTGCAAAGTCACAAGAGAAAAAAAAATCCTATTTATTACTTCACGTGCTTTGGATTTGAAATGGTTATTTTCCTCTGAGTAAGCAACATTAGCAGAAAAAGTCCTTCTGTACAAATGTAGGATCTTAAGTTGATCACCATGTTGCAGAAGAAAAAACCTTGTTTATTTCAGGTTTAAAAAGGCTTCTGAAGTTTGTAATTTCCACTTTGAAAATTCAGACTCGACTTTCCCTTACAAAAATTGTATCAACCCACTACAAAAATGTCCATGAATTCTAATCCACATAATAATGAACATGTCCCGTTGATGCAGGATTATTTTCCTGCTGTAGTAAACTGGCTCACATTAAGATCCTACATCTGTATGTGTTCACAAACTTCACATTGTTGGATACCGGTGCAAACATGTTTTTTCTCAGAACAATGTAGGTTGTTTGGTTTTAGGTAATCCTTAGATAACCAATATCATGTACTGTATATCGATTTGCATTGATGTACAGACAGTAACATACAATACAATTATATTTGATCACTTCACTGCATACTCTATATCTCACTTTACTGCATGCTCTATATCTCACTTCACTGCATACTCTATATCTCACTTCACTGCATACTCTATATCTCACTTCACTGCATACTCTATATCTCACTTCACTGCATACTCTATATCTCACTTCACTGCATACTCTATATCTCACTTCACTGCATACTCTATATCTCACTTCACTGCATACTCTATATCTCACTTCACTGCATACTCTATATCTCACTTCACTGCATGCTCTATATCTCACTTTACTGCATGCTCTATATCTCACTTCACTGCATACTCTATATCTCACTTCACTGCATACTCTATATCTCACTTCACTGCATACTCTATATCTCACTTCACTGCATACTCTATATCTCACTTCACTGCATACTCTATATCTCACTTCACTGCATACTCTATATCTCACTTCACTGCATACTCTATATCTCACTTCACTGCATACTCTATATCTCACTTCACTGCATACTCTATATCTCACTTCACTGCATACTCTATATCTCACTTTACTGCATGCTCTATATCTCACTTTACTGCATGCTCTATATATCACTTCACTGCATACTCTATATCTCACTTCACTGCATACTCTATATCTCACTTCACTGCATACTCTATATCTCACTTCACTGCATACTCTATATCTCACTTTACTGCATACTCTATATCTCACTTTACTGTAGAATGCAGATTTAAGCTGGCGTTACCCTGTCTTCTGCCCACAGTGATCATTTTTATGTATACTGTAAAGATTGTAGTGTATTTTCTTTTTTTTCTTCTTCTTCTTCTTCTTCTTCTTCTCGCTACAACCCTACTGTTTGTTTTCATGTTGTTGCTGTCCAGATCGGGAGTCTGGAGGACCATTACCATTTCCACCACAGCAGAGTGGTGCGCAGAGCAGCTTTCTCCACTAGGGGCGCTCACTCCTTCATCCAGATGGACCCAAAGGTGAGACATCTGCTTGGTAGTTACTTGGGGTGAATCCTAACCTAGAATTTTCACATAGTGGTCTATTTTCGGCTGGTATTAAGGCGGCGCTAGTGTTAAATTTTAGTTTGGAATTTCCTCATGTGAAAACTGGTGCATTTGCATTTTCCAGCCCTAACACCAGGTTCGGCAATTTACCTGTCAAACATCAGCACACTTGTGCTCAGATGGGAGGGGTGGAAATATTTGAGGCGTGTCCTTAAAAACATGATCCAAAGAGATAATTTCAGGCAGTGCTGGTAGGGATATTTAAGACCGACCTAAAGCTGGTTTCAGCAGTAACGCAGATGGTTATGACATGAATATTGACAGCAGAAACACAGCCTATCCAGCCGTGACGCACACTGTCCATATGAACATGGAACAAGAGGAGCCTGATGTGCTTTTGGAGTCTGAATACTTCCTATTTAGAAACACAAAAAACTTGCTTTTCCCCATTTTGTTTCATTTGCTTTAAAACCAAGCACAGCCTCCTCTCAATGAAGGCTTTTTTTCTGCCCAAATCAATCGCAAAGTAGTCAAGACTGTCGATAAAGGGTTTGGCTCCCGAGACCACTTGGAAATAAAACTTAATCACCAAAGCTTTATTCAAATATCAAGTTTGAGAGGAGTAAAACAGTGAGCTGACATTCTCTTTTTATGTCCACATTATTTTAGCCATGCAGGTCACGTTTTGCATGTGTGTAAAACCCTCCATAGTCTGTGTTGTTTTAATATTATATGCCCACAGGGAAGACATGATGGTGCCTGTAAGTGTGACATAGCCTATTTAAAAAAAGTTGTGTCTTTTGTTGTTTCATTCTCTTTTTAGGCCTTATCAATAATACATTGAATCTTGCTTATTGACAATGTTTTGCATGTCTATGCTCAGCTATAATGCAATTTGCTGTAGACCTAGTCCCTATATCAGTGTGAATTCTATTGAAGCCATGCCATTACTTAGAACAATGTGGACTGCAAATGGGTTCAAGTTCATCTATTTAACAAAGATGGAATAGATAGGTGTACATGTTGTTATTTCGTATCTGTAAGCCATTTAACTAACTATAACGGACAAATTTTGGCATTGGAGTTTCAAGGCAAGACATAAAAGATACACAACTTGAAGCAACCACAAGTTTAGCCATGGAGCACATTCTGATTGGCCAGTGAGGGGCCAAGCCTTGACACACCCAGAACTTGGTAATTCATCAAAACCCAGCCCTTTCCAGCCAAAGCCAGCAAGTCCCCAGATAATTGTAGTAGTGAAAACGTGTACAAGTCTATTAATATGTATGTGTGAATTGGAAATGTGTTTTTTGCATATCCTAACTCCCCCTGAGACACCTTCGGAGAGTGGGGTCACGGCCAGGGTCTGTTATCACTTTCAGCAACCCGGGAGCAACAGATGAGCAAGTACCAGAGGAGGCTGGTGGGATGAGCTATAGGAGGAATCAATGCAACGGTATCACACACATCAAACATATGGAAACCACATGTTTGACTCCGTTCCAATTATTCCGTTCTTGCCATTACAATGAGGTCGTCCTCCTATAGCTACTCCCACCAGCATCCACTGGCAAATACATAGTCACAACAGTATAACGTTAGTCACAAAAGATGAGCAAACACATGAGCTTAGGGATAGTTCCCTCGAAATTCAAATGTACATGATTTTCCACTTAGCTTGGCTGTTGTTGATTCTCTGAAACAGCTGTTGATATTTGCTTCTGTAGCAGGAGCCTACTGTGGCATGGAAGCCTGTGACATCATCAGCTCTTGTGCTCTGCTACAGATTTTGACTCATGTCTCTGGGTTAGAAATGTGGCAGACAGATGAAATATTTAATGGTAAAGAGCAAAACTTCATATTTGAAGTGGAATTTCCCTTTAAAGTTGGAATCTTCTTATGGCTGCAGGGGCACTATTGAGTAGCTTGGATGAAAGGTGCCCAGAGGTGCACAGAGTAAACTGCCTGCTCCTCAGTCCCAGTTGCTAATATATGCATATTATTAGCATTATTAGCATTGGATAGAAAACACTCTGAAGTTTCTAAAACTGTTTGAAAGATGTCTGTGACTATAACAGAACTCATATGGCAGGCAAAGACCTGAGAAGAAATCCAAACAAGAAGTGGGAAATATTGAGTCCGTCTTCTAAGACTGGCGCAAGGGTTGAACTAGTGTTATGGATACGGTAATGGTTAGGGGTTAAAATCCCATTTGTCGCCAGAAAGTCTTGTACCTCTGTTCTTCCGACCACTTCAGCCCAGCTGTTTTACAGACGCAGCCCGCACACAGAGTTGGGTCTTTAACATACCTAACATAGTGATAGTTGACAGACCATTTTTCCACTCAAGTGTCTCTCTCCCTGCATGCCCAGATCTCATCATTTACTCTGTCTGGATGAAACATAAGCAGAGAGACTGACACGCACACACACACGCACACACACACAAACACACACACACACACACACACACACACACACACACACACACACACACACACACACACACACACACACACACACACACACACACACACACACACACACACACACACACACAGGGACCAAGAGAAGGCAATCCAATCAAAATCCTATCAGAACCTCGAGACAGATACACTTGGATAGATACATAGATACATGTACCCATCACCTGTATCACATCAGGCCCATCAGGTATTACTGGAGGCCTCCTACCACCCTCCACTAATAGCCTACAGGCAGCTTTAAGAATAAAAGTGCAGCTGTTTGGGGAGCCTCTCCTCTGGCCTTCTCCCTGAGATTATCTCACTCAGACAGGCAGGATCTCAAGAGTAATAAAAGCCAAAGCCCAAAGTCTGGAGCTCCTCGACAGAGCTCATCCTGATCATATCACGCTCTAAGCCCTGTGTGTTTAAATGAAAGGTTGGGGCTGATGCCTAGAAACCAATTTTACCTCTGTCAGGCCTCTGATTTGCTGTCCCCCCCCCCAGCCTGTGTGATTTCACCACCAACCACTGTCACAACATAACTTATCAAGAAGAGAAATCTAAACACGTCATCTATATGGTTTCTGGGCCTCTCACCACAACCACTGGTCAGACCAACTACAGTAGGCTATATACAGTAGTTAATAAGATAGGACAGGTTTCCCGGATACAGATTAAACCTAGTCCTGGACTTTAAAGCTATTTCAATTGATATTCTCCATTGAGCATGCTTTTAAGTCTATGGCCAGGCTTAATCTGTGTCTGGGAAACGGGCCCATTGTGTACAATTAACTCCTAATATGCAATGGTTTGAGACTGCTATGAAGGAATGCACTGAATCGGAGCATGCAGACACCACATGCAGTTAAAACACGTCTTTGAATTGGGACCGTACTGCACGTAAACAGAGTGTATGCAAGGTGCTTTGTGAATTTGTATTTCAATGTGTTTATCACATGGATTAAGAATAGATAGGATGGCTCCCAAATGGCCCCTGTTCCCTATGTAGTGCAATACCTATGCGCCTTGGTTAAAACTAGTGCTCTACATAGCAAACAGGGTGCCATTTGGGACAGATACGTAGTCATTCATTCCAATTTGCAAATCGACAAACGTGTTTGTTTGTTAATGTGTGTAAAACCCATATCCATCCATGCAAGCCACAGTGTCCCTATGGTCTCTCTACTGTGTGTGTGTGTGTTTGTGTGTGTGTGTGTGTGTGTGTGTGTGTGTGATGTCTTTTTAGGTTGACTGGGTCCAACAGCAGCTAGTGAAGCAGAGAGTAAAGAGATACATCAAAAGCGACACCAGAAGCCCTGACCCCAACTTCATCCACTTCAACGACCCCAAATGGTCCAACATGTGGTATATTGTAAGTACACTACATATCTACCATCTATCCTCACTGGAGTCATATATGTAGTAGTACTTGAAATAATTGAATCAAGGAATAAATAAAAATCAGGGTCATATTCATTAGGGCACGCAGTGGAAAACTTTACTCGGCCCTGGTCAAAAGTAGTGCATTATCTAGGGAATAGAGTGCCATTTTGGACGGACCCAAACGAGTGCCCTGACTTCCCCTTGACACCATGGATCCCCCTGTTTAAGGTACACCACTATTCCCTGAACATGTTTTTGTCACCACACCAGTCTAATACAAACTGCCTTGAGTTAATGCATCTCTGCGGCTACGGTCCGGCCGTCTTTTAGTAATTAAACCAGGTTGACGATAAGAGCTTTGGGTCGGAACTCAAGTGTGAAATTGTCCAGAGCCTGCAGTTCTGTTGTCTACTCGGGAGAAGTGTCCAAACTTCTCAGGGCTCAGGGTAAATCTGGGGTTAGGATGGATTAGATGCTATAGAGGCGATGGATGTGGGCAAAATGATTCACTACCTGAATGTGCACTACATGGCAAGAATGGAACTGTTGCCTATGCTGGGGATGGGCCTCCGCTTTGGCATTCCGTGGGAGAAGACATTTTTAAACAGACAGATGGCCTATAATGGTTTCTCTCCCACAGAGCTTACGTTGTATATCTCTTTATCCTATATCTCATGCCAGAGTCTGTTGGGGCGAGTGTTTAACATGCATACTAAAAATAGGAGTCAAGGGGCAGAATCCTAATGCTCTTTAAGAAACGTGGGCTGGGTAAATGTAGGGGAAGTGCTGGGTTGTGATACTGGGTTTGGATCCAGACCTGGTTCTCTTAAATACTTTGAGCATTTGATAGATTAAGCCTGCCTGGAATGCCAGATGGGCAGAGTTGACACTTTTTGGACTATTCTGTTCCATTGTGCCAGACAAGATAAATCAAGCACTGTTAAAGTATTTGAAAGAAAACACATTATGTGAACCCAGATCTGTTGGAGGGGATTGGGTGATATAACATATAGAGAGATGATAATGGATGGAGAATTTATACTCAGGGTCATGTTTGTCTCACATCATCCTAATGCTGGGTGAGTTCAGAAGGGCACACCTTATCAAAATGTTTTGTAACAGAAAATGAAAATCTGTGTTCCTATTGGACAATATCTGGTAGTACCTCCCAGATGAATTCTGTTTTGAAACCTTTTGTACCTATTTAACACGACCCTAGTATCCTGCCAGACAGTTTCACTCATCTGAGGGGAACAAAATTTGCTCTTCAATGTCCTCACATTCAAATTAGGAAGTGGGATGCAAAGATAAAAAAATGACAAACTCAAGGACAACCAAGCCATCGCTGTTGAATAAAGGTAACTTATTTTCCATTTTTAAGGTTGTCAGTGACACATCGGTTGACATGACAGATATACGTACTGATTAACATAGGACCCCAGTCTGACCACTCCTCTGTTTCCTATTAACATTGTATGTGTCCTCTGTGGTCCTCTTCCTCAGCACTGTACAGACAAGAACAATCGCTGTCGGTCAGAGATGAACATTCTGGCAGCGTGGCAGAGAGGCTACACGGGCAAGAACGTGGTGGTCACCATCCTGGACGACGGCATCGAGAGGAACCACCCTGACCTGGCACAGAACTATGTAAGTATACTATTGGGGTCTCTTCACATAGTCAAAAGTTTTGTTCACATATTCCTAGCACACAATGACTACATCAAGCTTGTGACTCTGAAAACCCATTGGATGCATTTGCATTTTGTTTGGGTTGTGTTTTGGGTTGTGTTTTGGGTGGTGTTTTGGGTTGTGTTTTGGGTTGTGTTTTGGGTTGTGTTTTGGGTTGTGTTTTGGGTTGTGTTTTGGGTTGTGTTTTGGGTTGTGTTTTGGGTTGTGTTTTGGGTTGTGTTTTGGGTTGTGTTTTGGGTTGTGTTTTGGGTTGTGTTTTGGGTTGTGTTTTGGGTGGTGTTTTGGGTTGTGTTTTGGGTTGTGTTTTGGGTTGTGTTTTGGGTTGTGTTTTGGGTTGTGTTTTGGGTTGTGTTTTGGGTGGTGTTTTGGGTTGTGTTTTGGGTTGTGTTTTGGGTTGTGTTTTGGGTTGTGTTTTGCCCAGTGGGAACTGAATGGTGAGTGATTTTTATGTTTTGAAAGGGCTACAGTAAAGTAAAGTGTTCATATATTCCAAAATGATGTCGCTGTCAAATGAAAAATGACAACTGCTATCAGTGCCCATCCCTAATGGATATGAATAAAGATGTGTACAGAATATAACACAGAAAATAACATAACGTCCACCACCACCACCGTAGTTAATGGAAAGGACAATGTGAAAAGAAATACCCGGCCAGAACAGTTTGAACAGAAAGGGTACGCCCACAGAAACAAGACACCCACACTGCTAGTATTTGTTAAGGCCATAACAACACACCACCTTTGTCGGACACATTTCATTTCTGTGCCTGACACATTGGATTACGTCTCTAAATTATGGCCGGTGTTGGTTCCAATCTGTCTCTGGTTCTTTAATAGCGCACGAGATGAGATATGACTGAAATGCGGAAAAACCATGGCAATATATTTCCTTTTCTGTTTTATATCCTTCAGTGAGCAAGACATGCTTTGTTTTCTCCTTCTATCTGTCTCTCTGTCCCTCTGTCTCTGTCTCTCTGTCCCTCTGTCTCTGTCCCTCTGTCTCTGTCTCTCTGTCCCTCTGTCTCTCTGTCCCTCTGTCTCTGTCTCTCTCTCTGTCTGTCTCTCTGTCTCTCTGTCCCTCTGTCTGTCTCTCTGTCTCTGTCTCTCTGTCCCTCTGTCTCTGTCTCTCTCTCTGTCTGTCTCTCTGTCCCTCTGTCTGTCTCTCTGTCTCTCTGTCTCTCTCTCTCTGTCCATCTGTCTCTGCCTCTCTGTCTCTCTGTCCCTCTGTCTCTGTCTCTGTCTCTCTGTCTCTGTCTCTGTCTCTCTCTCTGTCTGTCTCTCTGTCTCTCTGTCCCTCTGTCTGTCTCTCTGTCTCTCTGTCTCTCTCTCTCTGTCCCTCTGTCTCTGTCTCTCTGTCTCTCTGTCTCTCTGTCCCTCTGTCTCTGTCTCTGTCTCTCTTTCCCTCTGTCTCTCTCTCTGTCTCTCTGTCCCTCTGTCTCTGTCTCTCTGTCTCTCTGTCTCTCTTTCTCCGTCTCTCTGTCCCTCTGTCTCTGTCCCTCTGTCTCTGTCTCTCTGTCCCTCTGTCTCTCTGTCCCTCTGTCTCTGTCTCTCTCTCTCTGTCTGTCTCTCTGTCTCTCTGTCCCTCTGTCTCTGTCTCTCTGTCTCTCTGTCTCTCTTTCTCCGTCTCTCTGTCCCTCTGTCTCTGTCCCTCTGTCTCTGTCTCTCTGTCTCTCTGTCTCTCTGTCCCTCTGTCTCTGTCTCTCTGTCCCTCTGTCTCTGTCTCTCTGTCTCTCTGTCTCTCTTTCTCCGTCTCTCTGTCCCTCTGTCTCTGTCCCTCTGTCTCTGTCTCTCTGTCTCTCTGTCTCTCTGTCCCTCTGTCTCTGTCTCTCTGTCCCTCTGTCTCTGTCTCTCTGTCTCTCTGTCTCTCTTTCTCCGTCTCTCTGTCCCTCTGTCTCTGTCCCTCTGTCTCTGTCTCTCTGTCTCTCTGTCTCTCTGTCCCTCTGTCTCTGTCTCTCTGTCCCTCTGTCTCTGTCTCTCTGTCCCTCTGTCTCTGTCTCTCTGTCTCTCTGTCTCTCTTTCTCCGTCTCTCTGTCCCTCTGTCTCTGTCCCTCTGTCTCTGTCTCTCTTTCCCTCTGTCTCTGTCCCTCTGTCTCTGTCTCTCTCTCTCTGTCTCTCTGTCTCTCTGTCTCTCTGTCTCCGTCTCTCTGTCCCTCTGTCTCTGTCCCTCTGTCTCTGTCTCTCTGTCTCTGTCTCTCTTTCTCCGTCTCTCTGTCCCTCTGTCTCTGTCCCTCTGTCTCTGTCTCTCTGTCCCTCTGTCTCTCTGTCCCTCTGTCTCTGTCTCTCTCTCTGTCTGTCTCTCTGTCTCTCTGTCCCTCTGTCTGTCTCTCTGTCTCTGTCTCTCTGTCCCTCTGTCTCTGTCTCTCTCTCTGTCTGTCTCTCTGTCCCTCTGTCTGTCTCTCTGTCTCTCTGTCTCTCTCTCTCTGTCCATCTGTCTCTGCCTCTCTGTCTCTCTGTCCCTCTGTCTCTGTCCCTCTGTCCCTGTCCCTCTGTCTCTGTCTCTCTCTCTGTCTGTCTCTCTGTCCCTGTCCCTCTGTCTCTGTCTCTCCCTCTGTCTCTGTCTCTCTGTCTCTCTGTCTCTGTCCCTCTGTCTCTGTCCCTCTGTCTCTGTCTCTCTCTCTCCAGGACCAGCTGGCGAGTTATGATGTCAACGGGAACGACCATGATCCAACTCCTCGTTATGATTCTAGCAACGAGAACAAGTGAGAGTAAACATCCTTCAGTCCCCATCCTATCCCTCTATCCTTCATTTATTCCCTCCCTCTTCATCACTTCATTCCTTCACCTATCCATCCATCCTTATATTCCTCATGTATTTATTCCCCTGTCCCTCTATCCATCATCCATCACTCTATTCCCTCTTCACCTATCCATCCATCCTTATATTCCCTCTTCCCCTCTCCTTATCCTTATCCATCCTTCCATTCCCTCTTCCCCTCTCCTTATCCTTATCCATCCTTCCATTCCCTCTTCCCCTCTCCTTATCCTTATCCATCCTTCCATTCCCTCTTCCCCTCTCCTTATCCTTATCCATCCTTCCATTCCCTCTTCCCCTCTCCTTATCCTTATCCATCCTTCCATTCGCTCTTCCCCTCTCCTTATCCTTATCCATCCTTCCATTCCCTCTTCCCCTCTCCTTATCCTTATCCATCCTTCCATTCCCTCTTCCCCTCTCCTTATCCATCCTTCCATTCACTCTTTCCACTCACCCCTCCATTACTTGCACCCCTTTCTATTCCCCGTTCCCCATCCCCACGTACCTCCATTCCTCCATCCTTCTATTCCTCCATATTTCCTTACATCTATCCCAATGTACCTTTACTATGTACCTTTATCACTCTTTTCCTCCATCCCTCCATCTCTCCATCAACCCATCCCTTGGGCTATTGACAGGAGGGTCCATGTCACACTTCCCTACACCACGCTTCTGATGTGACCTAAATGACTCATGCACTGTTTTAATGTACATCATTATTAATATGGTACTTTAATGAAACACTTTGACTTCCATCTCTGGTGGATGTGGCTGGGTGTACATATGCTGCCTTGTAGGGTCTCTCTCTGTCTGAGGTCTACAGGCTGGCTAATGAATATAAACAGCACACAAAGACAACTTTGAAATGTGACAGGAAAATGTGATGGCCTTGAAATGTGACAGGAAAATGTGATGGCCTTGAAATGTGACAGGAAAATGTGATGGCCTTGAAATGTGACAGGAAAATGTGATGGCCTTGAAATGTGACAGGAAAATGTGATGGCCTTGAAATGTGACAGGAAAATGTGATGGCCTTGAAATGTGACAGGAAAATGTGATGGCCTTGAAATATGACAGGAAAATGTGATGGCCTTGAAATGTGACAGGAAAATGTGATGGCCTTGAAATGTGACAGGAAAATGTGATGGCCTTGAAATGTGTCACCCAGCTGCAGTGCACCACTGTTTTATTTGTCATTGAACCTCGTGTTGTTTTTATCATACTTGTCCCACTGGAACATTCCATTGGTGACGATTTGAGCAACTTGCTATGAAATAGTTTGACTTGATTTGTGACCTACTTTATTCTATTATACGTATTCAGTTACACACATGTCTCATCTATGGTTATAAACAGACTCCAGACCAGATAGACTAGTCACTCATCATATCCTGTTGTGTATTCAGTTACACACATGTCTCATCTATGGTTATAAACTGACTCCAGACCAGACAGACTAGTCACTCATCATATCCTGTTGTGTATTCAGTTTGAGAGTTACTTATTCAGTTACACAAATGTCTCATCTATGGTTATAAACTGACTCCAGACCAGATAGACTAGTCACTCATCATATCCTGTTGTGTATTCAGTTACACACATGTCTCATCTATGGTTATAAACTGACTCCAGACCAGATAGACTAGTCACTCATCATATCCTGTTGTGTATTCAGTTACACAAATGTCTCATCTATGGTTATAAACAGACTCCAGACCAGATAGACTAGTCACTCATCATATCCTGTTGTGTATTCAGTTACACAAACGTCTCATCTATGGTTAGAAACAAACTCCAGACCAGACAGACTAGTCACACATCATATCCTGTTGTGTATTCAGTTGCTATCATCGTGTTTCTTATTGCTGCACTGAAGGCATTTCTGTCACAACACAAACTTCACCAAGCAATCAAATTAATCTGGAGTCTTGTTGACAAGCAAACAAACCCAAAAGGTCTTTATTGATGTTCTTCTCCATCTCTCTCCCCTTCATACCTCTCTCTCTGTATAGTGTAATTCACCCCTGGCTGTAGAGGGAAACGTAATTGGGATCAGGGGGAGAGGGAAAAAAACTATTAAAGAGAAAGCCATTCATGTCGTTTCTCTGTCACCCAGCCTTGGTGAGATGAGTTCCCTGGATGCACCTGGACTGGGGTGAGATTAGTGTGTGTGTGTGTGCATTGGTATACAGGCCTGATCTCTCTCCTCTTAAACTCATTACTGCGTGGCCTAACAGGAGGCGATGTGACACCATGTTTTGTAATCCACCATGTTTGGCCACACATACATTTTCAAACAAGGCGACCAGCTGCACTGCAGGGGAGTGAACAGCATACTGGTCCTCGTACTCACCTCAGTTCTCGCTTTCTCGGGAGAAAGGACTGGAACAACACTCCTTGTAGTTCTCCTCTCTTTATCTGTTTCTCTCCATCACGCTCTCACTAATTCCACATCTCAGTTGAAGGCTGAAATTCACCTTTTACAGTTTCAGTAGATCTCTGTATTCAGTACGATAGCGTCTTTGTCACTTCCTTACTTAAAACTTCACAACATTTTCTCATCTCATCTTTTCTCTTCTCAATCTTTTTTTCATCTCAATATTTTCTCATCTAATTTCTCTTTAAAACATCTATTTGGTGAGTCTGGTTTGTTTTTGTGAAGAGGTGAAGTAAGAGGTTTTTCATGTCTCTAGCTGGTGAAACAGTCATTATCCAGTAGCCGTCGGTCCCTTGGTGCTGTAGACTCCTATCAGGTGTGTTAACATGCTGTGATAAAGAGCGTAGGGAAGGAGAGAGAGAGAGAGAAGAAGGGAATGAGGAAGAGTGTCAGGTGTTGAATATTCACTCCTCCACCACCTGCTGAGCCTGTGAAGAGAGGATAACCTTTACTTCATTCCAGAGGTGGACTGATCCCTTCTGTTTGTGTGATATGTAAATGAAGAGTGGGAGATGAAATGCTTAGTATAGACCTTCAACTCTTTTCAGTCCTTTACTAGTCCTTATGTTTAGTGACGGTATTACCCTGGACAGCCTCGAAGAGGACGGACCCTTCTGAGCCTGGGTCCTGGTACACTATTAGAAAAAAGGGTTCCAAAAGGGTTCTTTGGATGTTCCCATTGGAGAACCCTTTTAGGTTCCATGTAGAACCCTCTGTGGGAAGGGTTTTACATGAAACCCAAAAGGGCTCTACCTGGAACCAAAAAGGGTTCTACAAAGGGTTCTCTTATGGGGACAGCCGAAGAACCATTCTAGGTTTTAGATAGCACCTTTTTTTCTAAGAGTGTAGTAAAGTTTCTTCCTTGTAGGGAATTGTTCCCTGTGCTTCTGCTTGTGATTGTTGTTTGGTCGAGGCACGGTTACTGCAAAATCACTTTGTGACAACTGCTTTATAAATAGGATTTATTTGATTGGAGCCATTTTAGATAAGGTACATGTGCCAGCACTACCATAAGATAACATTCATTTACATTGGAATGAGTTTCTGTATGACAGCATTCCATCATGTAGTTCTCCTGGGCTAATACTGGCCATACTGATGAAAAACGTTCCTCTTCTTGCTCCATCTCTCCTCTCCTCTCGCTCCCCCTCTGTTCTTTTTCTCTCCAGACATGGGACGCGGTGTGCCGGTGAGGTTGCAGCTGTGGCCAATAACTCCCACTGCATTGTGGGAATTGCATACAATGCACGCATTGGAGGTATAGTATCCTCTCCTCTCCTCTCCTCTCCTCTCCTCTCCTCTCCTCTCCTCTCAGACAGAATTATTCTGCACGTGTGCACCAGATTAACCTTGACTTGTCCTGCTCTGTGTAAAAAGTGTGTGTGAGAGGTGTAATAAGAATGTTTCTCTAGCTTGCAGCGTTAAGCTGTGGACGTTCATGCGTTCACAAGGCATTAATCCCGGCGCGGTTTCTGTGATGTCAAATGTCAAGTGTTTTTAATCAAAGGACAGAATCTCACATCCCCTCCCACTGTCTTGTCTCCTCTGCAGCTGTGCTGAAAGCGCAGGCATTTTTGTCTTTCTCCCTCTCTCTTTTTCCATCCATCCATCTCTCTATCTCCCTCTCTCTTTGTCTTTCTCCCTCTCTCTTTTTCCATTCATCCATCTCTTTATCTCCCTCTCTCTTTGTCTTTCTCCCTCTCTCTTTTTCCATTCATCCATCTCTCTATCTCCCTCTCTCTTTGTCTTTCTCCCTCTCTCTTTTTCCATTCATCCATCTCTTTATCTCCCTCTCTCTTTGTCTTTATCTCTCTCTCTTTTTCCATTCGTCCATCTCTCTATCTCCCTCTCTCTTTCTTCTCTCACCCCATTGATCCCTCTCTCGTTTTAAACATATTTCTCTCTCTTTCTCTATTTCTTCTCTTTATAACCCTCTCTCTCATCTGCAGATGTCTGGAATGGTACAAGTAGCCATTACAGTACTATAGTGTAGTGAATGGTGCAAGTAGCCTTTACAGTACTATAGTTAGTGAATGGTGCAAGTAGCCTTTACAGTACTATAGTTAGTGAATGGTGCAAGTAGCCTTTGCAGTACTATAGTGTAGTGAATGGTACCAGTAGTCTTTACAGTACTATAGTGTAGTGAATGGTACCAGTAGCCTTTACAGTACTATAGTGTAGTGAATGGTACCAGTAGCCTTTACAGTACTATAGTGTAGTGAATGGTACCAGTAGCCTTTACAGTACTATAGTGTAGTGAATGGTACCAGTAGCCTTTACAGTACTGTAGTGTAGTGAATGGTACCAGTAGCCTTTACAGTACTATAGTGTAGTGAATGGTACCAGTAGTCTTTACAGTACTATAGTGTAGTGAATGGTACCAGTAGTCTTTACAGTACTATAGTGTAGTTAATGGTACCAGTAGTCTTTACA
>NC_143027.1:82390000-82402500 GCF_057628025.1 Oncorhynchus mykiss
ATCACATTGAAGTAAACTTGAAGTCACATGATGATATGGTGTGAGGTCCTCCCACTACGACTCAGGAAACCATGTAGTTGATGAGGCTACAGATGAAATAAGTAACGATGAACTTCACAGGGTGGTGAAAGTGCACGATGATGAGCTTGATGCTTCTTTCCGTTAAATTTGCGGAAACACACCACTGGTGGGATAATGTGCATATTTTCTTAATTGATTTTAGAATATTAACATGAAAATCTGTTGACAATTGGATGGAAACCTAGTTTATAGCTAATCCCACCCTATGTATTGCCCAATGTAGCGCACTACACTGCTGTCCATGACACCCCATTCCCTGGGCCATATAGTGCACTACTGATAACCCCCTTTGGGCCGTATAGTGCACTACTGATAACCCCCTTTGGGCCGTATAGTGCACTACTGATAACCCCCTTTGGGCCGTATAGTGCACTACTGATGACCCCCTTTGGGCCATATAGTGCACTACTGATAACCCCCTTTGGGCCATATAGTGCACTACTGATGACCCCCTTTGGGCCATATAGTGCACTACTGATGACCCCCTTTGGGCCATATAGTGCACTACTGATGACCTCCTTTGGGCCATATAGTGCACTACTGATGACCCCCTTTGGGCCATATAGTGCACTACTGATGACCCCCTTTGGGCCATATAGTGCACTACTGATGACCCCCTTTGGGCCATATAGTGCACTACTGATGACCCCCTTTGGGCCATATAGTGCACTACTGATGACCCCCTTTGGGCCATATAGTGCACTACTGATGACCCCCTTTGGGCCATATAGTGCACTACTGATAACCCCCTTTGGGCCATATAGTGCACTACTGATAACCCCCTTTGGGCCATATAGTGCACTACTGATGACCCCCTTTGGGCCATATAGTGCACTACTGATAACCCCCTTTGGGCCATATAGTGCAGTACTGATGATCCCCTTTGGGCCATATAGTGCACTACTGATAACCCCCTTTGGGCCATATAGTGCACTACTTTAGACCAAACATTTGATCAAATGAAACCCAATTGTACTGCACTACTTTCTTACATGAGTGTTTCAATGACACCCTCCATTCCCTTCCTAGTGTACTACTTTGACTTGAGCAACTCAAATTACACCCTATTTCCCATGTAGTGCACTACTCCTGACCAGAGGAACTTTTGATCAGAAAACGTCATGAATTTAAGCCTTTGAGGAACATGATTTGCCCAAAATACCTCTTGAAATCAGTGTACAGAACTGCATCACTCAAATTAGATTAGACAGTAACAGGATCTCAATATGAGGCACTTGATTTCAAAAGGTATTTTGGAGCAAATCAATCTACTTAACCGAGTCACTCAAATGAAACGAATAAGGAAATGCAATTCCACTTGTTTAGCGCCCCCAGAAGTACAAAGTGAAAAGGTCCTTATTGCTGTGTGGTATTGAACTTGGCCTCAACTCTGTTGAAAAACGGATTGCATTGATTCAGTGGAGCGCTAAGAGCACATAACATAACAAAGAGAAAAGTGTTTTTGGGGGGGGATGTACGAAGCCCATCTACAATGGAGATAGTTTTAACGAGAAAGACATATTTTTCAAATCAACTTTCAATGTCTACTGACATCCTTTTCACACTATTGTGCTGAACCAAACTGTGCAGGCTCGGGTATCTTCTTTTCAAGTTGTATTTCTCAACAACTATGATGGATGAGTAACCCAGCTTGATCTTCTCTGTTTGGCTCAGTTGTTCACATCTGTCCCTCTCTCCCTCTCAAACAGGGCCCTAAAGGGTCTGGGCTCCATCTTAGTTCACATCTGTCCCTCTCTCCCTCTCAAACAGGGCCCTAAAGGGTCTGGGCTCCATCTTAGTTCACATCTGTCCCTCTCTCCCTCTCAAACAGGGCCCTAAAGGGTCTGGACTCCATCTTAGTTCACATCTGTCCCTCTCTCCCTCTCAAACAGGGCCCTAAAGGGTCTGGGCTCCATCTTAGTTCACATCTGTCCCTCTCTCCCTCTCAAACAGGGCCCTAAAGTGTCTGGACTCCATCTTAGTTCACATCTGTCCCTCTCTCCCTCTCAAACAGGGCCCTAAAGGGTCTGGGCTCCATCTTAGTTCACATCTGTCCCTCTCTCCCTCTCAAAACAGGGCCCTAAAGGGTCTGGACTCCATCTTAGTTCACATCTGTCCCTCTCTCCCTCTCAAACAGGGCCCTAAAGGGTCTGGGCCCCATCTTAGTTCACATTTGTCCCTCTCTCCCTCTCAAACAGGAACCTAAAGTGTCTGGACTCCATCTTAGTTCACATCTGTCCCTCTCTCCCTCTCAAACAGGGCCCTAAAGGGTCTGGGCTCCATCTTAGTTCACATCTGTCCCTCTCTCCCTCTCAAAACAGGGTCCTAAAGGGTCTGGGCTCCAACTTAGTTCACATCTGTCCCTCTCTCCCTCTCAAACAGGGCCCTAAAGGGTCTGGGCTCCATCTTAGTTCACATCTGTCCCTCTCTCCCTCTCAAAACAGGGCCCTAAAGGGTCTGGGCTCCAACTTAGTTCACATCTGTCCCTCTCGCCCTCTCAAACAGGGCCCTAAAGGGTCTGGGCTCCATCTTAGTTCACATTTGTCCCTCTCTCCCTCTCAAACAGGGCCCTAAAGGGTCTGGGCTCCATCTTAGTTCACATCTGTCCCTCTCTCCCTCTCAAACAGGGCCGGAAGGGTCTGGGATCCATCTTTGTTTGGGCGTCGGGGAACGGCGGTCGCCAGGGCGACCACTGTTCATGTGATGGCTACACCAACAGCATCTACACCATCTCCATCTCCAGCACCACAGAGAACGGCAACAAGCCCTGGTACCTGGAGGTCTGCTCCTCCACACTGGCCACCACCTACAGCAGCGGGGAGTTCTATGACAGGAAGATAGTAAGTGTGTGTGTGTGTGTGTGTGCGCGAGTGTGCGTGTGTGCGCACGTGTGCGTGTGTGTGTGTGTGTGTGTGTGTGTGTGTGTGTGTGTGTGTGTGTGTGTGTGTGTGTGTGTGTGTGTGCGTGCGTGCGTGTGTGTGTGTGTGTGTGTGCGTGCGTGCGTGCGTGTGTGTGAGTGTACTTGGAGGTCTGCTCTTCGTGGCAAGTTTTACGAAAGGAAAATAGTTGAGTTTTGAGGGAGTGTTGATGTTTAAATCAAGTGTGCCTTTGTCTGCTTTGCCATGGAAGGAAAGCTGTTTAGTTGCAGGGTTACAAACCATAAAAGCCCAGGAACGCTAGTACACATTATTATGGCATCCTTCATTCTGTCAAATGTACATTTCCATCTAAGCAGATTAACATTCAGACTGCTATGATACAGTTCAGTGGCCAGACTCAAACACATGCACACACACTCTCACTCTCTTTCAGAAACATGCTATCTTTCATTCTGGCATTCATAAACACACACACACACACACACACACACACACACACACACACACACACACACACACACACACACACACACACACACACACACACACACACACACACACTCACACACACACACTCACAACACCATCCCCATATCATGTTTTTGATGTCCTCTGGGATAAGGGAATGGTGTAGCGTTGCCAAAGCACAGACATGCCACATCCATCAACTACACACTGTTTTCCCCCAACTACACAGAGATGGCCTCCCCTTACTGGAATTATGACAGCGTCAACAACTTGGACACAGCTCAAATGTGCTGTTTGTGTTGCTCTTTTTAACAAATATCCATAATGAGGAAAGGTTGCTACTGGACAAGGCTAATATTTAGCCAGGCTTGTGCTTGACAGAGGAGAGGCATGCTGACCAAGTCACATACGTTGCATGGACTCAGTCTCTGTGCAATAATAGTGTTTAAGAAGAGTTTTAATGACTACTTCATCTCAGTATCACACACATACAATTATCTGTAAGGTCCCTCAGCTGAGAAGTGCATTTCAAACAGATTCAACCATAAAGACCAGGGAGGTTTTCCAATACTTCACAAAGAAGGGTACTTATTGGTAGATGGCTTTAAAAAAAGAAGACATTCAATAGCCCTTTGAGCATTGTGTATTTATTAATAACACATTGGATGGTGTATCAATACACCCAGTCACTACAAAGATACAGGCGTCCTTCCTAACTCAGTTGCCTGAGAGGAAGGAAACGGCTCAGGGATTTCACCATGAGGCCAATGGTGACTTTAAAACAGTCACAGAGTTTAAATGGCTGTGATAAGAGAAAACTGAGGATCGATTAACAACATTGTAGCTACTCCACAATACTAACCTAAATGACAGAGTGAATAGAAGGAAGCCTGTACAGAATAAAAAATATTCCAAAACATGCATCCTGTTTGGAATAAGGTACTAAAGTAAAACTGCCCAAAAATTGGCTAAGAAATTAACTTTATGTCCTGAATACTAAGTGTTATGTTTTGGGTGTCATGTACTGTCATGTTGTGTCTTGTCTCTGTCCTTTCCCTTCACCCTGTCTCCCTCTGCTGGTCGTTGTTAGGTTACCTTTTCTCACCCTCTTTCCCCCAGCTGTGCCTTGTCTCCTCCTAACCACCTCGTCACCCCTTTTCCCACCTGTTCCCTTTTTCCCTCTGATTAGTCCCCTATATCTCTCTCTGTTTTTGTTCCTGTCCTTGTCGGATTCTTGTTTGTTGTGTTTCATGCCTGAACCAGACTGTCGTCATGTTTGCTGTAACCTTGTCTTGTCCTGTCGGAATCTGCCGGTCCGTCTGAGCCTACCTATGTTTGGTAATTAAAGAAGCTCTGTTTAAGTTAATTCGCTTTTGGGTCCTCATTCACGCACCGTAACAGAAGAATCCGACCAAGAATGGACCCAGCGACTTCGGATCCTCTCCACTCAGCCGTCGGGATCCAGGGAGCGATGCTAGGCAGACACGAGCAGGAAGTGTCTGCTGCTCGACATGCCGTTGAGACACTGGCCACCCAAGTCTCCAACCTCACAGAACAGGTTCACCATCTCCGCCTCGATCCACCGGCCACTTCCAGGGCTTTCGAATCTCCGGAGCCCAGAATCAATAACCCGCCGTGTTACTCTGGGGAGCCCACTGAATGCCGCTCGTTCCTCACCCAGTGTGATATTGTGTTTTCTCTCCAGCCCAACACTTACTCCAGGAGCACTGCTCGTGTCGCCTACGTCATATCTCTCCTTATGGGACGGGCTCGTGAGTGGGGCACGGCAATCTGGGAGGCAAGGGCTGAGTGTACTAACCAGTATCAGGACTTTAAGGAGGAGATGATACGGGTTTTTGATCGATCTGTTTTTGGGGAGGAGGCTTCCAGGGCCCTGTCTTCCCTATGTCAAGGCAATCGATCCATAACAGACTACTCTATTGAGTTTCGCACTCTTGCTGTCTCCAGTGGCTGGAACGAGCCGGCCTTGCTCGCTCGTCTTCTGGAGGGTCTCCGCGCAGAGGTAAAGGATGAGATTCTCTCCCGGGAGGTTCCTTCCAGCGTGGATTCCTTGATTGAACTCGCTATTCGCATTGAGCGACGGGTTGATCTTCGTCACCGAGCTCGTGGAAAGGAGCTTGCGCTCTCCGTCGCCCCCCTCTCCGCATCACTACCATCTTCCTCTGCCGGCTCGGGTGCTGAGCCCATGCAGCTGGGAGGTATCCGCATCTCGACTAAGGAGAGGGAACGGAGAATCACCAACCGCCTCTGTCTCTATTGCGGTTCCGCTGGTCATTTTGTCACTTCATGTCCAGTAAAAGGCCAGAGCTCGTCAGTAAGCGGAGGGCTACTGGTGAGCGCTACTACTCCTGTCTCTCCTTCAAGATCCTGCACTACCTTGTCGGTCCATCTACGCTGGACCGGTTCGTCAGCTTCCTGCAGTGCCTTAATAGACTCTGGGGCGGAGGGCTGTTTTATGGACGAGACCTGGGCTCGGGAACATGACATTCCTCTCAGACAGTTAAAGGAGCCCACGGCCTTGTTCGCCCTGGATGGTAGTCCTCTCCCCAGGATTCAGCGTGAGACGCTACCTTTAACCCTCACTGTTTCTGGTAATCATAGTGAAACCATTTCTTTTTTAATTTTTCGTTCACCTTTTACACCTGTTGTTTTGGGCCATCCCTGGCTAGTTTGTCATAATCCTTCCATTAATTGGTCTAGTAATTCTATCCTCTCCTGGAACGTCTCTTGTCATGTGAAATGTTTAATGTCTGCTATCCCTCCTGTTTCCTCTGTCTCTTCTTCACAGGAGGAGCCTGGTGATTTGACAGGGGTGCCGGAGGAATATCACGATCTGCGCACGGTGTTCAGTCGGTCCAGGGCCACCTCTCTTCCTCCACACCGGTCGTATGATTGTAGTATTGATCTCCTTCCGGGAACCACCCCCCCCCCGGGGTAGACTATACTCTCTGTCGGCTCCCGAACGTAAGGCTCTCGAAGATTATTTGTCTGTAGCTCTTGACGCCGGTACCATAGTCCCCTCCTCCTCTCCCGCCGGAGCGGGGTTTTTTTTTGTCAAGAAGAAGGACGGGTCTCTGCGCCCCTGCATAGATTATCGAGGGCTGAATGACATAACAGTGAAGAATCGTTATCCGCTTCCTCTTATGTCTTCAGCCTTCGAGATCCTGCAGGGAGCCAGGTTTTTCACTAAGTTGGACCTTCGTAACGCTTACCATCTCGTGCGCATCAGGGAGGGGGACGAGTGGAAGACGGCGTTTAACACTCCGTTAGGGCACTTTGAATACCGGGTTCTTCCTTTCGGCCTCGCTAACGCTCCAGCTGTCTTTCAGGCATTAGTCAATGATGTCCTGAGAGACATGCTGAACATCTTTGTTTTCGTTTACCTTGACGATATCCTGATTTTTTCACCGTCACTCCAGATTCAGGTTCAGCACGTTCGACGTGTCCTCCAGCGCCTTTTAGAGAATTGTCTTTTTGTGAAGGCTGAGAAGTGCACTTTTCATGCCTCCTCCGTCACATTTCTCGGTTCTGTTATTTCCGCTGAAGGCATTAAGATGGATCCCGCTAAGGTCCAAGCTGTCATTGATTGGCCCGTCCCTAAGTCACGCGTCGAGCTGCAGCGCTTTCTCGGCTTCGCGAACTTCTATCATCGTTTCATCCGTAATTTCGGTCAGGTGGCAGCTCCTCTCACAGCCCTTACTTCTGTCAAGACGTGCTTTAAGTGGTCCGTTTCCGCCCAGGGAGCTTTTGATCTCCTCAAGAATCGTTTTACATCCGCTCCTATCCTTGTTACACCTGATGTCTCTAGACAGTTCGTTGTCGAGGTTGACGCGTCAGAGGTGGGCGTGGGAGCCATTCTTTCTCAGCGCTCCCTCTCTGACGACAAGGTCCACCCATGCGCGTATTTTTCTCATCGCCTGTCGCCGTCGGAACGTAACTATGATGTGGGTAACCGCGAACTGCTCGCCATCCGGTTAGCCCTAGGCGAATGGCGACAGTGGTTGGAGGGGGCGACCGTTCCTTTTGTCGTTTGGACTGACCATAGGAACCTTGAGTACATCCGTTCTGCCAAACGACTTAATGCGCGTCAGGCGCGTTGGGCGCTGTTTTTCGCTCGTTTCGAGTTCGTGATTTCTTATCGTCCGGGCTCTAAGAACACCAAGCCTGATGCTTTGTCTCGTCTCTTCAGTTCTTCAGTAGCCTCCACTGACCCCGAGGGGATTCTCCCTGAGGGGCGTGTTGTCGGGTTGACTGTCTGGGGAATTGAGAGGCAGGTAAAACAAGCGCTCACTCACACTCCGTCGCCGCGCGCTTGTCCTAGGAACCTTCTTTTCGTTCCCGTTCCTACTCGTCTGGCCGTTCTTCAGTGGGCTCACTCTGCCAAGTTAGCCGGCCACCCTGGCGTTCGGGGTACGCTTGCTTCCATTCGCCAGCGTTTTTGGTGGCCCACCCGGGAGCATGACACGCGTCGTTTCGTGGCTGCTTGTTCGGTCTGCGCGCAGACTAAGTCCGGTAACTCTCCTCCTGCCGGCCGTCTCAGGCCGCTTCCTATTCCCTCTCGACCGTGGTCTCACATCGCCTTAGATTTTGTCACCGGACTGCCTTCGTCAGCGGGGAAGACTGTTATTCTTACGGTTGTCGATAGGTTCTCTAAGGCGGCTCATTTCATTCCCCTTGCTAAGCTTCCTTCTGCTAAAGAGACGGCACAAATCATCATCGAGAATGTTTTCAGAATTCATGGCCTTCCGTCAGACGTCGTTTCGGACAGAGGTCCGCAATTCACGTCTCAATTTTGGAGGGAGTTTTGCCGTTTGATTGGGGCTTCCGTCAGTCTCTCTTCCGGCTTTCACCCCCAGTCTAACGGTCAAGCAGAACGGGCCAATCAGACTATTGGTCGCATCTTACGCAGTCTTTCTTTTCGTAACCCTGCGTCTTGGTCAGAACAGCTCCCCTGGGCAGAATACGCCCACAACTCGCTTCCTTCGTCTGCGACCGGGCTATCTCCTTTTCAGAGTAGCCTCGGGTACCAGCCTCCGCTGTTCTCATCTCAGTTCGCCGAGTCCAGCGTCCCCTCCGCTCAGGCTTTTGTCCAACGTTGCGAGCGCACCTGGAAGAGGGTCAGGTCTGCACTTTGCCGTTATAGGACGCAGACTGTGAGGGCTGCTAATAAGCGTAGAACTAAGAGTCCTAGATATTGTCGCGGTCAGAGAGTTTGGCTCTCCACTCAGAACCTTCCCCTTAAGACGGCTTCTCGCAAGTTGACCCCGCGGTTCATTGGTCCGTTCCGTATTTCTCGGGTCATTAATCCTGTCGCAGTTCGACTTCTTCTTCCGCAATACCTTCGTCGCGTCCACCCGGTCTTCCATGTCTCCTGCATCAAGCCCGTCCTTCGCGCCCCCGCTCGTCTTCCCCCCCCCCCCCCATCCTTGTCGAGGGCGCACCCATCTACAGGGTCCGTAGAATTTTGGACATGCGTCCTCGGGGCCGTGGTCACCAGTACCTCGTAGATTGGGAGGGGTACGGTCCTGAGGAGAGGAGTTGGGTTCCCTCTCGGGACGTGCTGGACCGTGCGCTGATCGAGGATTTCCTCCGTTGCCGCCAGGTTTCCTCCTCGAGTGCGCCAGGAGGCGCTCGGTGAGTGGGGGGGTACTGTCATGTACTGTCATGTTGTGTCTTGTCTCTGTCCTTTCCCTTCACCCTGTCTCCCTCTGCTGGTCGTTGTTAGGTTACCTTTTCTCCCCCTCTTTCCCCCAGCTGTGCCTTGTCTCCTCCTAACCACCTCGTCACCCCTTTTCCCACCTGTTCCCTTTTTCCCTCTGATTAGTCCCCTATATCTCTCTCTGTTTTTGTTCCTGTCCTTGTCGGATTCTTGTTTGTTGTGTTTCATGCCTGAACCAGACTGTCGTCATGTTTGCTGTAACCTTGTCTTGTCCTGTCGGAATCTGCCGGTCCGTCTGAGCCTACCTATGTTTGGTAATTAAAGAAGCTCTGTTTAAGTTAATTCGCTTTTGGGTCCTCATTCACGCACCGTAACATTGGGCAAATCCAGCACATGTCACTGAGTACCACTCTTCATATTTTACAGCATGGTGGTGGCTGCATCATGTTATGGGTGTGCTTGTCATCACCAAGGACTATGGATTTTATAGGATACAAATAAATGGAATAGAGCTAGGCACAGGCAAAATCCTAGAGGAAAACCTTGTTCAGTCCGCTTTCCAACAGACACTGGAGACAAATTAAGGACAATAACCTAAAACACAAGGCCAAATATACACTGGAGGTGCTTACCAAGATTAAGAAGGAAAGCAATTCCACAAATTCACTTTTAACAAGGCACACTTATTAATTGAAATTCATTCCAGGTGACTACCTCATGAAGCTGGTTGAGAGAATACCAAGAGTGTGCAAAGCTGTCATCAAGGCAAAGGGTGGCTACTTTAAAGAATCTCATATATAAAATGTATTTTGATAAAATTGTAAAAATCACAAAAAACCTTTGAATGAGTAGTTATGACCAAACTTTTTACTGGTACTGTATGTAAATGAGATATTTCTGTATTTCATTTTCATTTGCAAAACAATTATTAGATATAAATATATATGTTTTGCTGATGCAACCTGGTATTGCCATGCCGTCTCCCATCCAAGTACTAACCAGGCCCAAAATTTCTAAAAACGTGTTTTCACTTTGTCATTATGGGGTATTGTTTGTAGATGGGTGAGGGAAAAGAATGATTAAATACATTTTGAATTCAGGCTGTAAAACAAAACAATGTGGAATTAGTCAAGGGGTATGAATACTTTCTGAAGGCCCTGTAAGTAGTTCATTGAATTTTGATGAAATTCAAATGTTTTGCTGGCTTACAGGTAGAGATAAAACAGATAGTGAGTATTTTGTGGGTGGAAACTTGGACAAAAGATAGATAGGTCTGTGTTTAGAGATGCTATATTGATGGATGCTAGTTAAATTAAATGTCAGGGTTGCGTTCACTACATTCCACAAATCTGAAAGTAGTGGATTGGTGGAGGCATAGGCTAGAGTTTTTATTTGTATTTATTTTAGTTTACAGCACCAGGTATTCCAGGCTGTCTCCCATCCAAGTACTAACCAGGCCCGACTCTGCGGAGCTACTGAGATCAGAAAATATCAGGCGTGTTCAGGGTGGTATGGCCTCAAGTGTATTTAAAAAAAAAAAAATTCTCCCCAAATTACGACCTTGGCTCATCGCTACAGTACAACTCCCGTATGGGCTCGGAAGAGACCAGTACAACTCCCGTATGGGCTCGGGAGAGACCAGTACAACTCCCGTATGGGCTCGGGAGAGACCAGTACAACTCCCGTATGGGCTCGGGAGAGACCAGTACAACTCCCGTATGGGCTCGGGAGAGACCAGTACAACTCCCGTATGGGCTCGGGAGAGACCAGTACAACTCCCGTATGGGCTCGGGAGAGACCAGTACAACTCCCGTATGGGCTCGGGAGAGACCAGTACAACTCCCGTATGGGCTCGGGAGAGACCAGTACAACTCCCGTATGGGCTCGGGAGAGACCAGTACAAGTTAGCAGATCCCCCAGTATTCAGAGATCGCTCGCTTACAATTCTTTAAAATTACAAACTTATAAATGTGTTTACTTAACTTGAAAGCAGTCCAGGGACAAGGAGACGTAAATCCACACTTAGGTTTGGTATACATAGCCATTACCACTAACTGCTAACATAAGCATTTTCTAACAAACCTACAACAGTCAATGTATCCCAAAGTAGAAGTATCCTTCAAAAAGCTTGGCATTACGTGTTAAAAAAAATCTGGTCCAAATCATCTCAAACTGCAAATATTAGAGGTTGATAGCAGGTTGGTAGCAGGTTGGTAGCAGGTTGGTAGCAGGGGCATAGGTGAACAAAACAAGTGTGTCTTGCTGTTTCTCATTGACTGCTTCCAAGGTAAAGAAACTAAATGTAATATGCAATTTTGTAATTTGGGTGAACTATCCCTTTAAGGCCCTGGTGTGATAACTCTGGGTGGGGCTCTGACCTCCTGGGCTCAGGGGCCATATTTGTCAAGATGCTTGATACAGCCCTCTGGGGCTGTGGATCCTGTACATCCCTGTACCTCTCGCTGCCCCCTCCCCTGCCTATGGTCTAGACCAACACTGTGGGTGTCCTGGTTAGTTTTACAGGGACCAAATTGAGAATAATATTTACTGAGTTGAGCAGAAGCTGAACCTGTGGCCCCAGCCCAGTACACATGGTGGGGCAGTGGTGGTATTTGGTATTTATTAGGATCCCCATTAGCTGCTGCAGAAGCAGCTACACTTCCTGGTGGTGGGTGGCAGGGTTTACGGCGAGGTTCTGCCCTTCTCCCCTCACCCAGCTGTCATGTACTTTAACAAGCCTTGGCTATGTGCTCCCTGCTCCGCCATCCAGTTAACAGTCAATTGGTCTTTCCTTGCCAAGAGTCCCAAATAGCCTCCACTCATTGCTGTCTCCTTGCCGTCATTACTATTGATTTGTGAGAATGTCATATGTGAGTGAGAGTGTAGTGGCAAAGGGAACAAGAAAAGGAAGCTGCATAAGAGTATTAGGACATAACCCAAGATGCCAAAAAACAAGTTCCTGTACTTAGTCATTATTATGTCATCACTACTGTAAATAACTGTAAATATTACTGTAAATAGAATGTATGTTGTATTGATATAGTTTATGTGTCTCGACAGGCAACTGATTGTACAGTGCATTGTGTGGTTTAAGGAACACATTTCTGAGTGTCAGTCTTTGCGGCAGACATTCTAACTCAAGAAGAAATGAATGTAAAGAAAGATGATGAGTGAATAAGATGTAATCTCTGTCGTTTTCCCTTCTGTCAGGTGACCACAGACCTGCGGCAGCGATGTACTGATGGCCACACTGGTACCTCTGTGTCGGCTCCCATGGTGGCTGGGGTCATCGCTCTCACTCTGGAGGCCAAGTCAGTACCCCCTCTCTCTCTACCCTATCCCTCCATCCCTCTCTCTACACTATCCCTCCATCCCTCTCTCTCTCTACCCTA